>NW_026648535.1:0-46001 GCF_030028045.1 Hippopotamus amphibius kiboko | reverse complement strand
TCCAGAATGCTCTAGCTCCCTCCCCTTTGACCCTCGTCCTTGGCTCACTCCCTCCATCCATCCATACTTACAAAGATGAAGGCATGAGTGGACAGGTGGATCAATGCCATCTTATGTACCTTAATACTGTGTCAGGGGCAGATGAAATAACCAGTACGTATATGTCTCCCCAGGGAAGGACTAGCCTCATGGATCCTCCAGGCAGCACAAGGCCTGGCACCAGGTCTGCTTGGTGGGGAAAACACTGGGGGTGTTTCTGGGGGGAATGGAGACATTCCTCTGGGCCCGACCCTGGTGTGGGCAAGCGTGTGCTGGCCGATGTCACACTCGGCTTGTCCATGTGCACAACACCCAGACAATGAGGCCTTTATGTCCCACACAGTGGACATTCACAGGAGCTGGAGGGAGCTCTCTTGGTAGGCAGTGGCTCCCGTAGAGGAAGGCCAGCCCAAGAGATGCCACAGGCCTGTATCTGTATGCAGAACCCATGAAAGGGCCTGTCTGAGAAAACTGGCCTATCTGAGGGCCCATGATCCCTCACAGAGACCTGGGAAACCCCATTCCAGCAAGGGACCAGCCCTTCAGCTCTCACAAGAGCCAAGAGCATCTAGCTGCCAAGTCCCTGATGAAGGGTCCTTGTTGCCTCTCACCACCTCCAGGCCTGGCCCCACATCCTCCCAACCAACACTTCTTGGAAGTCACTCAAGCACACCCCACAACTGACCATAAGCTCAGTCCATCCTCGTGCTCTGCCTCGACATGCACAGAGATCTGCGTGGTTGCTCCCCAGGGCAACACGTCATGAAATGGTGCCTCCATGGTCAGTCTTACTACACTTCAGGTCAATCGAGTTGAATTTCAAGGCCCGCATTCCGATCTGGTGGATGGGGAGCCATGTCAAGCATTCCTCCTTGGGGACCACAGAGATTCCCAAACAGGGCCAATTTCTTCTGTGGCAGCATTCCCTACTGTGGCCCGTGCAAGGCCACCAAACAACAGCCATGCAGCTACGCCCTCCTCAGCCCACATCCCGGGACCACCCCTCCCCTTCAGGTCAACAGGGCCTCACGATGGACATGATAACGGGATGCCCAAGGGCTCTGCAAAGCCTTCATGGGGGAATGGACACCCAGAAGCCTTTTCTCCTCTGGAGGGGGCTCTCTGACAAACCAGTGGCTTCCGGAGAGGACGACCAACCCAGGAGAAGCTATGGTCCTGTGTATGCATGCAGACCCCATCAGAGGCCCCATTCGGATCAAGTGGCTCCAACAAAGCACCATGATCCCTCACAGAGTCCTGGCACAACCCCATTGAAGACCACGGCATGGCTTCCAGCCCTTGAAATAACCAGCAGCATCCTGCCTCCAAGCACCTGAGGATGGGCTCCTGCCTGCCTCTCACCATCTCTAGGCAGGGGGCATGAGCCTTCCCTACTGACAGGTTTTGGGAAGCCATAAAGCACACACCACAAGGGACCATTCCCTCAGTGGGTGATCATACTCTAGCGCTAGGTGCACAGAGGTCTCTAGAGATGTTCCGCCTGGGGCCAAGGAAGAAAACACTGCCTCGATGTGCTCTCTGACTAGAATACAGCTCTAATGAAGGCATGTGAGTGCACCAGATGTGAGCCCATAAATATGGGGCAGCAGCAGACATTCCTCCTTGGTAGGCAGGAGGTTGCCAAAAGACTACCCTGTACTGCCTGCTGTGAGGGCGGCCAGCCCATAGTTCAAAATTCTCTGGGGCCTATCAGTAGCAACCAAAAGAGCCACTCACTGCGGAACATTCTGGCTGTGGTGAGTCCATTCCAAGGCTTGGCCTGAAACACAAAATTCAAAGCAGAAAGGCTTAAGGAAAGACTCCACCCATGGCTTCAGAACATGTGGGCCCTGGCACTATGGAGCAGGATAGAAAACCAAAGGTGGCAACACATCTTGGATATGTGGAAGCCATCTACACTGGGAGGAGTCTCAAGGGATTTCCTCGAGCGAGAGGCTGCTCCAACACCCACACCCAAACCCACACACACACCCACACCCAGGGCTCTGCAATGGACCAACAATGCAGGCCATCCTGCCCCTGGATCCCTCTGTTAGGCCTCAGCGTAATCCTATTGAGCATGATTTTTTGGTCATCAGCTCTCTTCAGGACCATATGAGTTCTCATCATCGACCCAACTGAGGCCCTCCTCACTCACCTGCGCCCTGCCACATGTGAAGGCTTACCTCAGATGCTTCCTGGAAAGAAGGATGCCTGAAGGGATGTGCCATTCTGTCGAATCCACGTGCTGGGCCAAGGCTCATGGTGATTGCCCTAGGGAACATAGGCCAAACACAGATCTTCATTTCTCTGGGGACGATGGCTGCCAAGAGGTGAGAAGGACAGCTGTGAGAACTCCAACTCCATGCTAGATGCATTGGGGCACGTGTGTGCCACACGCTCATGCATCGAATGATGCTACAAGAAATACCTGCAGCAATACATCCAGGAACATAGGGCCCAAATGTACCTCCACGCAGAGACAGGAACACATAGCTGAAACGCATACAAACAGCTCCCTACATAGCTTCCTTCCTGCCTCCCTTCCTCCAGAATGCTCTAGCTCCCTCCCCTTTGACCCTCGTCCTTGGCTCACTCCCTCCATCCATCCATACTTACAAAGATGAAGGCATGAGTGGACAGGTGGATCAATGCCATCTTATGTACCTTAATACTGTGTCAGGGGCAGATGAAATAACCAGTACGTATATGTCTCCCCAGGGAAGGACTAGCCTCATGGATCCTCCAGGCAGCACAAGGCCTGGCACCAGGTCTGCTTGGTGGGGAAAACACTGGGGGTGTTTCTGGGGGGAATGGAGACATTCCTCTGGGCCCGACCCTGGTGTGGGCAAGCGTGTGCTGGCCGATGTCACACTCGGCTTGTCCATGTGCACAACACCCAGACAATGAGGCCTTTATGTCCCACACAGTGGACATTCACAGGAGCTGGAGGGAGCTCTCTTGGTAGGCAGTGGCTCCCGTAGAGGAAGGCCAGCCCAAGAGATGCCACAGGCCTGTATCTGTATGCAGAACCCATGAAAGGGCCTGTCTGAGTAAACTGGCCTATCTGAGGGCCCATGATCCCTCACAGAGACCTGGGAAACCCCATTCCAGCAAGGGACCAGCCCTTCAGCTCTCACAAGAGCCAAGAGCATCTAGCTGCCAAGTCCCTGATGAAGGGTCCTTGTTGCCTCTCACCACCTCCAGGCCTGGCCCCACATCCTCCCAACCAACACTTCTTGGAAGTCACTCAAGCACACCCCACAACTGACCATAAGCTCAGTCCATCCTCGTGCTCTGCCTCGACATGCACAGAGATCTGCGTGGTTGCTCCCCAGGGCAACACGTCATGAAATGGTGCCTCCATGGTCAGTCTTACTACACTTCAGGTCAATCGAGTTGAATTTCAAGGCCTGCATTCCGATCTGGTGGATGGGGAGCCATGTCAAGCATTCCTCCTTGGGGACCACAGAGATTCCCAAACAGGGCCAATTTCTTCTGTGGCAGCATTCCCTACTGTGGCCCGTGCAAGGCCACCAAACAACAGCCATGCAGCTACGCCCTCCTCAGCCCACATCCCGGGACCACCCCTCCCCTTCAGGTCAACAGGGCCTCACGATGGACATGATAACGGGATGCCCAAGGGCTCTGCAAAGCCTTCATGGGGGAATGGACACCCAGAAGCCTTTTCTCCTCTGGAGGGGGCTCTCTGACAAACCAGTGGCTTCCGGAGAGGACGACCAACCCAGGAGAAGCTATGGTCCTGTGTATGCATGCAGACCCCATCAGAGGCCCCATTCGGATCAAGTGGCTCCAACAAAGCACCATGATCCCTCACAGAGTCCTGGCACAACCCCATTGAAGACCACGGCATGGCTTCCAGCCCTTGAAATAACCAGCAGCATCCTGCCTCCAAGCACCTGAGGATGGGCTCCTGCCTGCCTCTCACCATCTCTAGGCAGGGGGCATGAGCCTTCCCTACTGACAGGTTTTGGGAAGCCATAAAGCACACACCACAAGGGACCATTCCCTCAGTGGGTGATCATACTCTGGCGCTAGGTGCACAGAGGTCTCTAGAGATGTTCTGCCTGGGGCCAAGGAAGAAAACACTGCCTCGATGTGCTCTCTGACTAGAATACAGCTCTAATGAAGGCATGTGAGTGCACCAGATGTGAGCCCATAAATTTGGGGCAGCAGCAGACATTCCTCCTTGGTAGGCAGGAGGTTGCCAAAAGACTACCCTGTACTGCCTGCTGTGAGGGCGGCCAGCCCATAGTTCAAAATTCTCTGGGGCCTATCAGTAGCAACCAAAAGAGCCACTCACTGCGGAACATTCTGGCTGTGGTGAGTCCATTCCAAGGCTTGGCCTGAAACACAAAATTCAAAGCAGAAAGGCTTAAGGAAAGACTCCACCCATGGCTTCAGAACATGTGGGCCCTGGCACTATGGAGCAGGATAGAAAACCAAAGGTGGCAACACATCTTGGATATGTGGAAGCCATCTACACTGGGAGGAGTCTCAAGGGATTTCCTCGAGCGAGAGGCTGCTCCAACACCCACACCCAAACCCACACACACACCCACACCCAGGGCTCTGCAATGGACCAAAAATGCAGGCCATCCTGCCCCTGGATCCCTCTGTTAGGCCTCAGCGTAATCCTATTGAGCATGATTTTTTGGTCATCAGCTCTCTTCAGGACCATATGAGTTCTCATCATCGACCCAACTGAGGCCCTCCTCACTCACCTGTGCCCTGCCACATGTGAAGGCTTACCTCAGATGCTTCCTGGAAAGAAGGATGCCTGAAGGGATGTGCCATTCTGTCGAATCCACGTGCTGGGCCAAGGCTCATGGTGATTGCCCTAGGGAACATAGGCCAAACACAGATCTTCATTTCTCTGGGGACGATGGCTGCCAAGAGGTGAGAAGGACAGCTGTGAGAACTCCAACTCCATGCTAGATGCATTGGGGCACGTGTGTGCCACACGCTCATGCATCGAATGATGCTACAAGAAATACCTGCAGCAATACATCCAGGAACATAGGGCCCAAATGTACCTCCACGCAGAGACAGGAACACATAGCTGAAACGCATACAAACAGCTCCCTACATAGCTTCCTTCCTGCCTCCCTTCCTCCAGAATGCTCTAGCTCCCTCCCCTTTGACCCTCGTCCTTGGCTCACTCCCTCCATCCATCCATACTTACAAAGATGAAGGCATGAGTGGACAGGTGGATCAATGCCATCTTATGTACCTTAATACTGTGTCAGGGGCAGATGAAATAACCAGTACGTATATGTCTCCCCAGGGAAGGACTAGCCTCATGGATCCTCCAGGCAGCACAAGGCCTGGCACCAGGTCTGCTTGGTGGGGAAAACACTGGGGGTGTTTCTGGGGGGAATGGAGACATTCCTCTGGGCCTGACCCTGGTGTGGGCAAGCGTGTGCTGGCCGATGTCACACTCGGCTTGTCCATGTGCACAACACCCAGACAATGAGGCCTTTATGTCCCACACAGTGGACATTCACAGGAGCTGGAGGGAGCTCTCTTGGTAGGCAGTGGCTCCCGTAGAGGAAGGCCAGCCCAAGAGATGCCACAGGCCTGTATCTGTATGCAGAACCCATGAAAGGGCCTGTCTGAGAAAACTGGCCTATCTGAGGGCCCATGATCCCTCACAGAGACCTGGGAAACCCCATTCCAGCAAGGGACCAGCCCTTCAGCTCTCACAAGAGCCAAGAGCATCTAGCTGCCAAGTCCCTGATGAAGGGTCCTTGTTGCCTCTCACCACCTCCAGGCCTGGCCCCACATCCTCCCAACCAACACTTCTTGGAAGTCACTCAAGCACACCCCACAACTGACCATAAGCTCAGTCCATCCTCGTGCTCTGCCTCGACATGCACAGAGATCTGCGTGGTTGCTCCCCAGGGCAACACGTCATGAAATGGTGCCTCCATGGTCAGTCTTACTACACTTCAGGTCAATCGAGTTGAATTTCAAGGCCTGCATTCCGATCTGGTGGATGGGGAGCCATGTCAAGCATTCCTCCTTGGGGACCACAGAGATTCCCAAACAGGGCCAATTTCTTCTGTGGCAGCATTCCCTACTGTGGCCCGTGCAAGGCCACCAAACAACAGCCATGCAGCTACGCCCTCCTCAGCCCACATCCCGGGACCACCCCTCCCCTTCAGGTCAACAGGGCCTCACGATGGACATGATAATGGGATGCCCAAGGGCTCTGCAAAGCCTTCATGGGGGAATGGACACCCAGAAGCCTTTTCTCCTCTGGAGGGGGCTCTCTGACAAACCAGTGGCTTCCGGAGAGGACGACCAACCCAGGAGAAGCTATGGTCCTGTGTATGCATGCAGACCCCATCAGAGGCCCCATTCGGATCAAGTGGCTCCAACAAAGCACCATGATCCCTCACAGAGTCCTGGCACAACCCCATTGAAGACCACGGCATGGCTTCCAGCCCTTGAAATAACCAGCAGCATCCTGCCTCCAAGCACCTGAGGATGGGCTCCTGCCTGCCTCTCACCATCTCTAGGCAGGGGGCATGAGCCTTCCCTACTGACAGGTTTTGGGAAGCCATAAAGCACACACCACAAGGGACCATTCCCTCAGTTGGTGATCATACTCTGGCGCTAGGTGCACAGAGGTCTCTAGAGATGTTCCGCCTGGGGCCAAGGAAGAAAACACTGCCTCGATGTGCTCTCTGACTAGAATACAGCTCTAATGAAGGCATGTGAGTGCACCAGATGTGAGCCCATAAATTTGGGGCAGCAGCAGACATTCCTCCTTGGTAGGCAGGAGGTTGCCAAAAGACTACCCTGTACTGCCTGCTGTGAGGGCGGCCAGCCCATAGTTCAAAATTCTCTGGGGCCTATCAGTAGCAACCAAAAGAGCCACTCACTGCGGAACATTCTGGCTGTGGTGAGTCCATTCCAAGGCTTGGCCTGAAACACAAAATTCAAAGCAGAAAGGCTTAAGGAAAGACTCCACCCATGGCTTCAGAACATGTGGGCCCTGGCACTATGGAGCAGGATAGAAAACCAAAGGTGGCAACACATCTTGGATATGTGGAAGCCATCTACACTGGGAGGAGTCTCAAGGGATTTCCTCGAGCGAGAGGCTGCTCCAACACCCACACCCAAACCCACACACACACCCACACCCAGGGCTCTGCAATGGACCAACAATGCAGGCCATCCTGCCCCTGGATCCCTCTGTTAGGCCTCAGCATAATCCTATTGAGCATGATTTTTTGGTCATCAGCTCTCTTCAGGACCATATGAGTTCTCATCATCGACCCAACTGAGGCCCTCCTCACTCACCTGCGCCCTGCCACATGTGAAGGCTTACCTCAGATGCTTCCTGGAAAGAAGGATGCCTGAAGGGATGTGCCATTCTGTCGAATCCACGTGCTGGGCCAAGGCTCATGGTGATTGCCCTAGGGAACATAGGCCAAACACAGATCTTCATTTCTCTGGGGACGATGGCTGCCAAGAGGTGAGAAGGACAGCTGTGAGAACTCCAACTCCATGCTAGATGCATTGGGGCACGTGTGTGCCACACGCTCATGCATCGAATGATGCTACAAGAAATACCTGCAGCAATACATCCAGGAACATAGGGCCCAAATGTACCTCCACGCAGAGACAGGAACACATAGCTGAAACGCATACAAACAGCTCCCTACATAGCTTCCTTCCTGCCTCCCTTCCTCCAGAATGCTCTAGCTCCCTCCCCTTTGACCCTCGTCCTTGGCTCACTCCCTCCATCCATCCATACTTACAAAGATGAAGGCATGAGTGGACAGGTGGATCAATGCCATCTTATGTACCTTAATACTGTGTCAGGGGCAGATGAAATAACCAGTACGTATATGTCTCCCCAGGGAAGGACTAGCCTCATGGATCCTCCAGGCAGCACAAGGCCTGGCACCAGGTCTGCTTGGTGGGGAAAACACTGGGGGTGTTTCTGGGGGGAATGGAGACATTCCTCTGGGCCCGACCCTGGTGTGGGCAAGCGTGTGCTGGCCGATGTCACACTCGGCTTGTCCATGTGCACAACACCCAGACAATGAGGCCTTTATGTCCCACACAGTGGACATTCACAGGAGCTGGAGGGAGCTCTCTTGGTAGGCAGTGGCTCCCGTAGAGGAAGGCCAGCCCAAGAGATGCCACAGGCCTGTATCTGTATGCAGAACCCATGAAAGGGCCTGTCTGAGAAAACTGGCCTATCTGAGGGCCCATGATCCCTCACAGAGACCTGGGAAACCCCATTCCAGCAAGGGACCAGCCCTTCAGCTCTCACAAGAGCCAAGAGCATCTAGCTGCCAAGTCCCTGATGAAGGGTCCTTGTTGCCTCTCACCACCTCCAGGCCTGGCCCCACATCCTCCCAACCAACACTTCTTGGAAGTCACTCAAGCACACCCCACAACTGACCATAAGCTCAGTCCATCCTCGTGCTCTGCCTCGACATGCACAGAGATCTGCGTGGTTGCTCCCCAGGGCAACACGTCATGAAATGGTGCCTCCATGGTCAGTCTTACTACACTTCAGGTCAATCGAGTTGAATTTCAAGGCCCGCATTCCGATCTGGTGGATGGGGAGCCATGTCAAGCATTCCTCCTTGGGGACCACAGAGATTCCCAAACAGGGCCAATTTCTTCTGTGGCAGCATTCCCTACTGTGGCCCGTGCAAGGCCACCAAACAACAGCCATGCAGCTACGCCCTCCTCAGCCCACATCCCGGGACCACCCCTCCCCTTCAGGTCAACAGGGCCTCACGATGGACATGATAACGGGATGCCCAAGGGCTCTGCAAAGCCTTCATGGGGGAATGGACACCCAGAAGCCTTTTCTCCTCTGGAGGGGGCTCTCTGACAAACCAGTGGCTTCCGGAGAGGACGACCAACCCAGGAGAAGCTATGGTCCTGTGTATGCATGCAGACCCCATCAGAGGCCCCATTCGGATCAAGTGGCTCCAACAAAGCACCATGATCCCTCACAGAGTCCTGGCACAACCCCATTGAAGACCACGGCATGGCTTCCAGCCCTTGAAATAACCAGCAGCATCCTGCCTCCAAGCACCTGAGGATGGGCTCCTGCCTGCCTCTCACCATCTCTAGGCAGGGGGCATGAGCCTTCCCTACTGACAGGTTTTGGGAAGCCATAAAGCACACACCACAAGGGACCATTCCCTCAGTGGGTGATCATACTCTGGCGCTAGGTGCACAGAGGTCTCTAGAGATGTTCCGCCTGGGGCCAAGGAAGAAAACACTGCCTCGATGTGCTCTCTGACTAGAATACAGCTCTAATGAAGGCATGTGAGTGCACCAGATGTGAGCCCATAAATTTGGGGCAGCAGCAGACATTCCTCCTTGGTAGGCAGGAGGTTGCCAAAAGACTACCCTGTACTGCCTGCTGTGAGGGCGGCCAGCCCATAGTTCAAAATTCTCTGGGGCCTATCAGTAGCAACCAAAAGAGCCACTCACTGCGGAACATTCTGGCTGTGGTGAGTCCATTCCAAGGCTTGGCCTGAAACACAAAATTCAAAGCAGAAAGGCTTAAGGAAAGACTCCACCCATGGCTTCAGAACATGTGGGCCCTGGCACTATGGAGCAGGATAGAAAACCAAAGGTGGCAACACATCTTGGATATGTGGAAGCCATCTACACTGGGAGGAGTCTCAAGGGATTTCCTCGAGCGAGAGGCTGCTCCAACACCCACACCCAAACCCACACACACACCCACACCCAGGGCTCTGCAATGGACCAACAACGCAGGCCATCCTGCCCCTGGATCCCTCTGTTAGGCCTCAGCGTAATCCTATTGAGCATGATTTTTTGGTCATCAGCTCTCTTCAGGACCATATGAGTTCTCATCATCGACCCAACTGAGGCCCTCCTCACTCACCTGCGCCCTGCCACATGTGAAGGCTTACCTCAGATGCTTCCTGGAAAGAAGGATGCCTGAAGGGATGTGCCATTCTGTCGAATCCACGTGCTGGGCCAAGGCTCATGGTGATTGCCCTAGGGAACATAGGCCAAACACAGATCTTCATTTCTCTGGGGACGATGGCTGCCAAGAGGTGAGAAGGACAGCTGTGAGAACTCCAACTCCATGCTAGATGCATTGGGGCACGTGTGTGCCACACGCTCATGCATCGAATGATGCTACAAGAAATACCTGCAGCAATACATCCAGGAACATAGGGCCCAAATGTACCTCCACGCAGAGACAGGAACACATAGCTGAAACGCATACAAACAGCTCCCTACATAGCTTCCTTCCTGCCTCCCTTCCTCCAGAATGCTCTAGCTCCCTCCCCTTTGACCCTCGTCCTTGGCTCACTCCCTCCATCCATCCATACTTACAAAGATGAAGGCATGAGTGGACAGGTGGATCAATGCCATCTTATGTACCTTAATACTGTGTCAGGGGCAGATGAAATAACCAGTACGTATATGTCTCCCCAGGGAAGGACTAGCCTCATGGATCCTCCAGGCAGCACAAGGCCTGGCACCAGGTCTGCTTGGTGGGGAAAACACTGGGGGTGTTTCTGGGGGGAATGGAGACATTCCTCTGGGCCCGACCCTGGTGTGGGCAAGCGTGTGCTGGCCGATGTCACACTCGGCTTGTCCATGTGCACAACACCCAGACAATGAGGCCTTTATGTCCCACACAGTGGACATTCACAGGAGCTGGAGGGAGCTCTCTTGGTAGGCAGTGGCTCCCGTAGAGGAAGGCCAGCCCAAGAGATGCCACAGGCCTGTATCTGTATGCAGAACCCATGAAAGGGCCTGTCTGAGAAAACTGGCCTATCTGAGGGCCCATGATCCCTCACAGAGACCTGGGAAACCCCATTCCAGCAAGGGACCAGCCCTTCAGCTCTCACAAGAGCCAAGAGCATCTAGCTGCCAAGTCCCTGATGAAGGGTCCTTGTTGCCTCTCACCACCTCCAGGCCTGGCCCCACATCCTCCCAACCAACACTTCTTGGAAGTCACTCAAGCACACCCCACAACTGACCATAAGCTCAGTCCATCCTCGTGCTCTGCCTCGACATGCACAGAGATCTGCGTGGTTGCTCCCCAGGGCAACACGTCATGAAATGGTGCCTCCATGGTCAGTCTTACTACACTTCAGGTCAATCGAGTTGAATTTCAAGGCCCGCATTCCGATCTGGTGGATGGGGAGCCATGTCAAGCATTCCTCCTTGGGGACCACAGAGATTCCCAAACAGGGCCAATTTCTTCTGTGGCAGCATTCCCTACTGTGGCCCGTGCAAGGCCACCAAACAACAGCCATGCAGCTACGCCCTCCTCAGCCCACATCCCGGGACCACCCCTCCCCTTCAGGTCAACAGGGCCTCACGATGGACATGATAACGGGATGCCCAAGGGCTCTGCAAAGCCTTCATGGGGGAATGGACACCCAGAAGCCTTTTCTCCTCTGGAGGGGGCTCTCTGACAAACCAGTGGCTTCCGGAGAGGACGACCAACCCAGGAGAAGCTATGGTCCTGTGTATGCATGCAGACCCCATCAGAGGCCCCATTCGGATCAAGTGGCTCCAACAAAGCACCATGATCCCTCACAGAGTCCTGGCACAACCCCATTGAAGACCACGGCATGGCTTCCAGCCCTTGAAATAACCAGCAGCATCCTGCCTCCAAGCACCTGAGGATGGGCTCCTGCCTGCCTCTCACCATCTCTAGGCAGGGGGCATGAGCCTTCCCTACTGACAGGTTTTGGGAAGCCATAAAGCACACACCACAAGGGACCATTCCCTCAGTGGGTGATCATACTCTAGCGCTAGGTTCACAGAGGTCTCTAGAGATGTTCCGCCTGGGGCCAAGGAAGAAAACACTGCCTCGATGTGCTCTCTGACTAGAATACAGCTCTAATGAAGGCATGTGAGTGCACCAGATGTGAGCCCATAAATATGGGGCAGCAGCAGACATTCCTCCTTGGTAGGCAGGAGGTTGCCAAAAGACTACCCTGTACTGCCTGCTGTGAGGGCGGCCAGCCCATAGTTCAAAATTCTCTGGGGCCTATCAGTAGCAACCAAAAGAGCCACTCACTGCGGAACATTCTGGCTGTGGTGAGTCCATTCCAAGGCTTGGCCTGAAACACAAAATTCAAAGCAGAAAGGCTTAAGGAAAGACTCCACCCATGGCTTCAGAACATGTGGGCCCTGGCACTATGGAGCAGGATAGAAAACCAAAGGTGGCAACACATCTTGGATATGTGGAAGCCATCTACACTGGGAGGAGTCTCAAGGGATTTCCTCGAGCGAGAGGCTGCTCCAACACCCACACCCAAACCCACACACACACCCACACCCAGGGCTCTGCAATGGACCAACAATGCAGGCCATCCTGCCCCTGGATCCCTCTGTTAGGCCTCAGCGTAATCCTATTGAGCATGATTTTTTGGTCATCAGCTCTCTTCAGGACCATATGAGTTCTCATCATCGACCCAACTGAGGCCCTCCTCACTCACCTGCGCCCTGCCACATGTGAAGGCTTACCTCAGATGCTTCCTGGAAAGAAGGATGCCTGAAGGGATGTGCCATTCTGTCGAATCCACGTGCTGGGCCAAGGCTCATGGTGATTGCCCTAGGGAACATAGGCCAAACACAGATCTTCATTTCTCTGGGGACGATGGCTGCCAAGAGGTGAGAAGGACAGCTGTGAGAACTCCAACTCCATGCTAGATGCATTGGGGCACGTGTGTGCCACACGCTCATGCATCGAATGATGCTACAAGAAATACCTGCAGCAATACATCCAGGAACATAGGGCCCAAATGTACCTCCACGCAGAGACAGGAACACATAGCTGAAACGCATACAAACAGCTCCCTACATAGCTTCCTTCCTGCCTCCCTTCCTCCAGAATGCTCTAGCTCCCTCCCCTTTGACCCTCGTCCTTGGCTCACTCCCTCCATCCATCCATACTTACAAAGATGAAGGCATGAGTGGACAGGTGGATCAATGCCATCTTATGTACCTTAATACTGTGTCAGGGGCAGATGAAATAACCAGTACGTATATGTCTCCCCAGGGAAGGACTAGCCTCATGGATCCTCTAGTCAGCACAAGGCCTGGCACCAGGTCTGCTTGGTGGGGAAAACACTGGGGGTGTTTCTGGGGGGAATGGAGACATTCCTCTGGGCCCGACCCTGGTGTGGGCAAGCGTGTGCTGGCCGATGTCACACTCGGCTTGTCCATGTGCACAACACCCAGACAATGAGGCCTTTATGTCCCACACAGTGGACATTCACAGGAGCTGGAGGGAGCTCTCTTGGTAGGCAGTGGCTCCCGTAGAGGAAGGCCAGCCCAAGAGATGCCACAGGCCTGTATCTGTATGCAGAACCCATGAAAGGGCCTGTCTGAGAAAACTGGCCTATCTGAGGGCCCATGATCCCTCACAGAGACCTGGGAAACCCCATTCCAGCAAGGGACCAGCCCTTCAGCTCTCACAAGAGCCAAGAGCATCTAGCTGCCAAGTCCCTGATGAAGGGTCCTTGTTGCCTCTCACCACCTCCAGGCCTGGCCCCACATCCTCCCAACCAACACTTCTTGGAAGTCACTCAAGCACACCCCACAACTGACCATAAGCTCAGTCCATCCTCGTGCTCTGCCTCGACATGCACAGAGATCTGCGTGGTTGCTCCCCAGGGCAACACGTCATGAAATGGTGCCTCCATGGTCAGTCTTACTACACTTCAGGTCAATCGAGTTGAATTTCAAGGCCCGCATTCCGATCTGGTGGATGGGGAGCCATGTCAAGCATTCCTCCTTGGGGACCACAGAGATTCCCAAACAGGGCCAATTTCTTCTGTGGCAGCATTCCCTACTGTGGCCCGTGCAAGGCCACCAAACAACAGCCATGCAGCTACGCCCTCCTCAGCCCACATCCCGGGACCACCCCTCCCCTTCAGGTCAACAGGGCCTCACGATGGACATGATAACGGGATGCCCAAGGGCTCTGCAAAGCCTTCATGGGGGAATGGACACCCAGAAGCCTTTTCTCCTCTGGAGGGGGCTCTCTGACAAACCAGTGGCTTCCGGAGAGGACAACCAACCCAGGAGAAGCTATGGTCCTGTGTATGCATGCAGACCCCATCAGAGGCCCCATTCGGATCAAGTGGCTCCAACAAAGCACCATGATCCCTCACAGAGTCCTGGCACAACCCCATTGAAGACCACGGCATGGCTTCCAGCCCTTGAAATAACCAGCAGCATCCTGCCTCCAAGCACCTGAGGATGGGCTCCTGCCTGCCTCTCACCATCTCTAGGCAGGGGGCATGAGCCTTCCCTACTGACAGGTTTTGGGAAGCCATAAAGCACACACCACAAGGGACCATTCCCTCAGTTGGTGATCATACTCTGGCGCTAGGTGCACAGAGGTCTCTAGAGATGTTCCGCCTGGGGCCAAGGAAGAAAACACTGCCTCGATGTGCTCTCTGACTAGAATACAGCTCTAATGAAGGCATGTGAGTGCACCAGATGTGAGCCCATAAATTTGGGGCAGCAGCAGACATTCCTCCTTGGTAGGCAGGAGGTTGCCAAAAGACTACCCTGTACTGCCTGCTGTGAGGGCGGCCAGCCCATAGTTCAAAATTCTCTGGGGCCTATCAGTAGCAACCAAAAGAGCCACTCACTGCGGAACATTCTGGCTGTGGTGAGTCCATTCCAAGGCTTGGCCTGAAACACAAAATTCAAAGCAGAAAGGCTTAAGGAAAGACTCCACCCATGGCTTCAGAACATGTGGGCCCTGGCACTATGGAGCAGGATAGAAAACCAAAGGTGGCAACACATCTTGGATATGTGGAAGCCATCTACACTGGGAGGAGTCTCAAGGGATTTCCTCGAGCGAGAGGCTGCTCCAACACCCACACCCAAACCCACACACACACCCACACCCAGGGCTCTGCAATGGACCAACAATGCAGGCCATCCTGCCCCTGGATCCCTCTGTTAGGCCTCAGCGTAATCCTATTGAGCATGATTTTTTGGTCATCAGCTCTCTTCAGGACCATATGAGTTCTCATCATCGACCCAACTGAGGCCCTCCTCACTCACCTGCGCCCTGCCACATGTGAAGGCTTACCTCAGATGCTTCCTGGAAAGAAGGATGCCTGAAGGGATGTGCCATTCTGTCGAATCCACGTGCTGGGCCAAGGCTCATGGTGATTGCCCTAGGGAACATAGGCCAAACACAGATCTTCATTTCTCTGGGGACGATGGCTGCCAAGAGGTGAGAAGGACAGCTGTGAGAACTCCAACTCCATGCTAGATGCATTGGGGCACGTGTGTGCCACACGCTCATGCATCGAATGATGCTACAAGAAATACCTGCAGCAATACATCCAGGAACATAGGGCCCAAATGTACCTCCACGCAGAGACAGGAACACATAGCTGAAACGCATACAAACAGCTCCCTACATAGCTTCCTTCCTGCCTCCCTTCCTCCAGAATGCTCTAGCTCCCTCCCCTTTGACCCTCGTCCTTGGCTCACTCCCTCCATCCATCCATACTTACAAAGATGAAGGCATGAGTGGACAGGTGGATCAATGCCATCTTATGTACCTTAATACTGTGTCAGGGGCAGATGAAATAACCAGTACGTATATGTCTCCCCAGGGAAGGACTAGCCTCATGGATCCTCCAGGCAGCACAAGGCCTGGCACCAGGTCTGCTTGGTGGGGAAAACACTGGGGGTGTTTCTGGGGGGAATGGAGACATTCCTCTGGGCCCGACCCTGGTGTGGGCAAGCGTGTGCTGGCCGATGTCACACTCGGCTTGTCCATGTGCACAACACCCAGACAATGAGGCCTTTATGTCCCACACAGTGGACATTCACAGGAGCTGGAGGGAGCTCTCTTGGTAGGCAGTGGCTCCCGTAGAGGAAGGCCAGCCCAAGAGATGCCACAGGCCTGTATCTGTATGCAGAACCCATGAAAGGGCCTGTCTGAGTAAACTGGCCTATCTGAGGGCCCATGATCCCTCACAGAGACCTGGGAAACCCCATTCCAGCAAGGGACCAGCCCTTCAGCTCTCACAAGAGCCAAGAGCATCTAGCTGCCAAGTCCCTGATGAAGGGTCCTTGTTGCCTCTCACCACCTCCAGGCCTGGCCCCACATCCTCCCAACCAACACTTCTTGGAAGTCACTCAAGCACACCCCACAACTGACCATAAGCTCAGTCCATCCTCGTGCTCTGCCTCGACATGCACAGAGATCTGCGTGGTTGCTCCCCAGGGCAACACGTCATGAAATGGTGCCTCCATGGTCAGTCTTACTACACTTCAGGTCAATCGAGTTGAATTTCAAGGCCTGCATTCCGATCTGGTGGATGGGGAGCCATGTCAAGCATTCCTCCTTGGGGACCACAGAGATTCCCAAACAGGGCCAATTTCTTCTGTGGCAGCATTCCCTACTGTGGCCCGTGCAAGGCCACCAAACAACAGCCATGCAGCTACGCCCTCCTCAGCCCACATCCCGGCACCACCCCTCCCCTTCAGGTCAACAGGGCCTCACGATGGACATGATAACGGGATGCCCAAGGGCTCTGCAAAGCCTTCATGGGGGAATGGACACCCAGAAGCCTTTTCTCCTCTGGAGGGGGCTCTCTGACAAACCAGTGGCTTCCGGAGAGGACGACCAACCCAGGAGAAGCTATGGTCCTGTGTATGCATGCAGACCCCATCAGAGGCCCCATTCGGATCAAGTGGCTCCAACAAAGCACCATGATCCCTCACAGAGTCCTGGCACAACCCCATTGAAGACCACGGCATGGCTTCCAGCCCTTGAAATAACCAGCAGCATCCTGCCTCCAAGCACCTGAGGATGGGCTCCTGCCTGCCTCTCACCATCTCTAGGCAGGGGGTATGAGCCTTCCCTACTGACAGGTTTTGGGAAGCCATAAAGCACACACCACAAGGGACCATTCCCTCAGTGGGTGATCATACTCTGGCGCTAGGTGCACAGAGGTCTCTAGAGATGTTCTGCCTGGGGCCAAGGAAGAAAACACTGCCTCGATGTGCTCTCTGACTAGAATACAGCTCTAATGAAGGCATGTGAGTGCACTAGATGTGAGCCCATAAATTTGGGGCAGCAGCAGACATTCCTCCTTGGTAGGCAGGAGGTTGCCAAAAGACTACCCTGTACTGCCTGCTGTGAGGGCGGCCAGCCCATAGTTCAAAATTCTCTGGGGCCTATCAGTAGCAACCAAAAGAGCCACTCACTGCGGAACATTCTGGCTGTGGTGAGTCCATTCCAAGGCTTGGCCTGAAACACAAAATTCAAAGCAGAAAGGCTTAAGGAAAGACTCCACCCATGGCTTCAGAACATGTGGGCCCTGGCACTATGGAGCAGGATAGAAAACCAAAGGTGGCAACACATCTTGGATATGTGGAAGCCATCTACACTGGGAGGAGTCTCAAGGGATTTCCTCGAGCGAGAGGCTGCTCCAACACCCACACCCAAACCCACACACACACCCACACCCAGGGCTCTGCAATGGACCAACAATGCAGGCCATCCTGCCCCTGGATCCCTCTGTTAGGCCTCAGCGTAATCCTATTGAGCATGATTTTTTGGTCATCAGCTCTCTTCAGGACCATATGAGTTCTCATCATCGACCCAACTGAGGCCCTCCTCACTCACCTGCGCCCTGCCACATGTGAAGGCTTACCTCAGATGCTTCCTGGAAAGAAGGATGCCTGAAGGGATGTGCCATTCTGTCGAATCCACGTGCTGGGCCAAGGCTCATGGTGATTGCCCTAGGGAACATAGGCCAAACACAGATCTTCATTTCTCTGGGGACGATGGCTGCCAAGAGGTGAGAAGGACAGCTGTGAGAACTCCAACTCCATGCTAGATGCATTGGGGCACGTGTGTGCCACACGCTCATGCATCGAATGATGCTACAAGAAATACCTGCAGCAATACATCCAGGAACATAGGGCCCAAATGTACCTCCACGCAGAGACAGGAACACATAGCTGAAACGCATACAAACAGCTCCCTACATAGCTTCCTTCCTGCCTCCCTTCCTCCAGAATGCTCTAGCTCCCTCCCCTTTGACCCTCGTCCTTGGCTCACTCCCTCCATCCATCCATACTTACAAAGATGAAGGCATGAGTGGACAGGTGGATCAATGCCATCTTATGTACCTTAATACTGTGTCAGGGGCAGATGAAATAACCAGTACGTATATGTCTCCCCAGGGAAGGACTAGCCTCATGGATCCTCCAGGCAGCACAAGGCCTGGCACCAGGTCTGCTTGGTGGGGAAAACACTGGGGGTGTTTCTGGGGGGAATGGAGACATTCCTCTGGGCCCGACCCTGGTGTGGGCAAGCGTGTGCTGGCCGATGTCACACTCGGCTTGTCCATGTGCACAACACCCAGACAATGAGGCCTTTATGTCCCACACAGTGGACATTCACAGGAGCTGGAGGGAGCTCTCTTGGTAGGCAGTGGCTCCCGTAGAGGAAGGCCAGCCCAAGAGATGCCACAGGCCTGTATCTGTATGCAGAACCCATGAAAGGGCCTGTCTGAGAAAACTGGCCTATCTGAGGGCCCATGATCCCTCACAGAGACCTGGGAAACCCCATTCCAGCAAGGGACCAGCCCTTCAGCTCTCACAAGAGCCAAGAGCATCTAGCTGCCAAGTCCCTGATGAAGGGTCCTTGTTGCCTCTCACCACCTCCAGGCCTGGCCCCACATCCTCCCAACCAACACTTCTTGGAAGTCACTCAAGCACACCCCACAACTGACCATAAGCTCAGTCCATCCTCGTGCTCTGCCTCGACATGCACAGAGATCTGCGTGGTTGCTCCCCAGGGCAACACGTCATGAAATGGTGCCTCCATGGTCAGTCTTACTACACTTCAGGTCAATCGAGTTGAATTTCAAGGCCCGCATTCCGATCTGGTGGATGGGGAGCCATGTCAAGCATTCCTCCTTGGGGACCACAGAGATTCCCAAACAGGGCCAATTTCTTCTGTGGCAGCATTCCCTACTGTGGCCCGTGCAAGGCCACCAAACAACAGCCATGCAGCTACGCCCTCCTCAGCCCACATCCCGGGACCACCCCTCCCCTTCAGGTCAACAGGGCCTCACGATGGACATGATAACGGGATGCCCAAGGGCTCTGCAAAGCCTTCATGGGGGAATGGACACCCAGAAGCCTTTTCTCCTCTGGAGGGGGCTCTCTGACAAACCAGTGGCTTCCGGAGAGGACAACCAACCCAGGAGAAGCTATGGTCCTGTGTATGCATGCAGACCCCATCAGAGGCCCCATTCGGATCAAGTGGCTCCAACAAAGCACCATGATCCCTCACAGAGTCCTGGCACAACCCCATTGAAGACCACGGCATGGCTTCCAGCCCTTGAAATAACCAGCAGCATCCTGCCTCCAAGCACCTGAGGATGGGCTCCTGCCTGCCTCTCACCATCTCTAGGCAGGGGGCATGAGCCTTCCCTACTGACAGGTTTTGGGAAGCCATAAAGCACACACCACAAGGGACCATTCCCTCAGTTGGTGATCATACTCTGGCGCTAGGTGCACAGAGGTCTCTAGAGATGTTCCGCCTGGGGCCAAGGAAGAAAACACTGCCTCGATGTGCTCTCTGACTAGAATACAGCTCTAATGAAGGCATGTGAGTGCACCAGATGTGAGCCCATAAATTTGGGGCAGCAGCAGACATTCCTCCTTGGTAGGCAGGAGGTTGCCAAAAGACTACCCTGTACTGCCTGCTGTGAGGGCGGCCAGCCCATAGTTCAAAATTCTCTGGGGCCTATCAGTAGCAACCAAAAGAGCCACTCACTGCGGAACATTCTGGCTGTGGTGAGTCCATTCCAAGGCTTGGCCTGAAACACAAAATTCAAAGCAGAAAGGCTTAAGGAAAGACTCCACCCATGGCTTCAGAACATGTGGGCCCTGGCACTATGGAGCAGGATAGAAAACCAAAGGTGGCAACACATCTTGGATATGTGGAAGCCATCTACACTGGGAGGAGTCTCAAGGGATTTCCTCGAGCGAGAGGCTGCTCCAACACCCACACCCAAACCCACACACACACCCACACCCAGGGCTCTGCAATGGACCAACAATGCAGGCCATCCTGCCCCTGGATCCCTCTGTTAGGCCTCAGCGTAATCCTATTGAGCATGATTTTTTGGTCATCAGCTCTCTTCAGGACCATATGAGTTCTCATCATCGACCCAACTGAGGCCCTCCTCACTCACCTGCGCCCTGCCACATGTGAAGGCTTACCTCAGATGCTTCCTGGAAAGAAGGATGCCTGAAGGGATGTGCCATTCTGTCGAATCCACGTGCTGGGCCAAGGCTCATGGTGATTGCCCTAGGGAACATAGGCCAAACACAGATCTTCATTTCTCTGGGGACGATGGCTGCCAAGAGGTGAGAAGGACAGCTGTGAGAACTCCAACTCCATGCTAGATGCATTGGGGCACGTGTGTGCCACACGCTCATGCATCGAATGATGCTACAAGAAATACCTGCAGCAATACATCCAGGAACATAGGGCCCAAATGTACCTCCACGCAGAGACAGGAACACATAGCTGAAACGCATACAAACAGCTCCCTACATAGCTTCCTTCCTGCCTCCCTTCCTCCAGAATGCTCTAGCTCCCTCCCCTTTGACCCTCGTCCTTGGCTCACTCCCTCCATCCATCCATACTTACAAAGATGAAGGCATGAGTGGACAGGTGGATCAATGCCATCTTATGTACCTTAATACTGTGTCAGGGGCAGATGAAATAACCAGTACGTATATGTCTCCCCAGGGAAGGACTAGCCTCATGGATCCTCCAGGCAGCACAAGGCCTGGCACCAGGTCTGCTTGGTGGGGAAAACACTGGGGGTGTTTCTGGGGGGAATGGAGACATTCCTCTGGGCCCGACCCTGGTGTGGGCAAGCGTGTGCTGGCCGATGTCACACTCGGCTTGTCCATGTGCACAACACCCAGACAATGAGGCCTTTATGTCCCACACAGTGGACATTCACAGGAGCTGGAGGGAGCTCTCTTGGTAGGCAGTGGCTCCCGTAGAGGAAGGCCAGCCCAAGAGATGCCACAGGCCTGTATCTGTATGCAGAACCCATGAAAGGGCCTGTCTGAGTAAACTGGCCTATCTGAGGGCCCATGATCCCTCACAGAGACCTGGGAAACCCCATTCCAGCAAGGGACCAGCCCTTCAGCTCTCACAAGAGCCAAGAGCATCTAGCTGCCAAGTCCCTGATGAAGGGTCCTTGTTGCCTCTCACCACCTCCAGGCCTGGCCCCACATCCTCCCAACCAACACTTCTTGGAAGTCACTCAAGCACACCCCACAACTGACCATAAGCTCAGTCCATCCTCGTGCTCTGCCTCGACATGCACAGAGATCTGCGTGGTTGCTCCCCAGGGCAACACGTCATGAAATGGTGCCTCCATGGTCAGTCTTACTACACTTCAGGTCAATCGAGTTGAATTTCAAGGCCTGCATTCCGATCTGGTGGATGGGGAGCCATGTCAAGCATTCCTCCTTGGGGACCACAGAGATTCCCAAACAGGGCCAATTTCTTCTGTGGCAGCATTCCCGACTGTGGCCCGTGCAAGGCCACCAAACAACAGCCATGCAGCTACGCCCTCCTCAGCCCACATCCCGGCACCACCCCTCCCCTTCAGGTCAACAGGGCCTCACGATGGACATGATAACGGGATGCCCAAGGGCTCTGCAAAGCCTTCATGGGGGAATGGACACCCAGAAGCCTTTTCTCCTCTGGAGGGGGCTCTCTGACAAACCAGTGGCTTCCGGAGAGGACGACCAACCCAGGAGAAGCTATGGTCCTGTGTATGCATGCAGACCCCATCAGAGGCCCCATTCGGATCAAGTGGCTCCAACAAAGCACCATGATCCCTCACAGAGTCCTGGCACAACCCCATTGAAGACCACGGCATGGCTTCCAGCCCTTGAAATAACCAGCAGCATCCTGCCTCCAAGCACCTGAGGATGGGCTCCTGCCTGCCTCTCACCATCTCTAGGCAGGGGGCATGAGCCTTCCCTACTGACAGGTTTTGGGAAGCCATAAAGCACACACCACAAGGGACCATTCCCTCAGTGGGTGATCATACTCTGGCGCTAGGTGCACAGAGGTCTCTAGAGATGTTCTGCCTGGGGCCAAGGAAGAAAACACTGCCTCGATGTGCTCTCTGACTAGAATACAGCTCTAATGAAGGCATGTGAGTGCACCAGATGTGAGCCCATAAATTTGGGGCAGCAGCAGACATTCCTCCTTGGTAGGCAGGAGGTTGCCAAAAGACTACCCTGTACTGCCTGCTGTGAGGGCGGCCAGCCCATAGTTCAAAATTCTCTGGGGCCTATCAGTAGCAACCAAAAGAGCCACTCACTGCGGAACATTCTGGCTGTGGTGAGTCCATTCCAAGGCTTGGCCTGAAACACAAAATTCAAAGCAGAAAGGCTTAAGGAAAGACTCCACCCATGGCTTCAGAACATGTGGGCCCTGGCACTATGGAGCAGGATAGAAAACCAAAGGTGGCAACACATCTTGGATATGTGGAAGCCATCTACACTGGGAGGAGTCTCAAGGGATTTCCTCGAGCGAGAGGCTGCTCCAACACCCACACCCAAACCCACACACACACCCACACCCAGGGCTCTGCAATGGACCAACAATGCAGGCCATCCTGCCCCTGGATCCCTCTGTTAGGCCTCAGCGTAATCCTATTGAGCATGATTTTTTGGTCATCAGCTCTCTTCAGGACCATATGAGTTCTCATCATCGACCCAACTGAGGCCCTCCTCACTCACCTGCGCCCTGCCACATGTGAAGGCTTACCTCAGATGCTTCCTGGAAAGAAGGATGCCTGAAGGGATGTGCCATTCTGTCGAATCCACGTGCTGGGCCAAGGCTCATGGTGATTGCCCTAGGGAACATAGGCCAAACACAGATCTTCATTTCTCTGGGGACGATGGCTGCCAAGAGGTGAGAAGGACAGCTGTGAGAACTCCAACTCCATGCTAGATGCATTGGGGCACGTGTGTGCCACACGCTCATGCATCGAATGATGCTACAAGAAATACCTGCAGCAATACATCCAGGAACATAGGGCCCAAATGTACCTCCACGCAGAGACAGGAACACATAGCTGAAACGCATACAAACAGCTCCCTACATAGCTTCCTTCCTGCCTCCCTTCCTCCAGAATGCTCTAGCTCCCTCCCCTTTGACCCTCGTCCTTGGCTCACTCCCTCCATCCATCCATACTTACAAAGATGAAGGCATGAGTGGACAGGTGGATCAATGCCATCTTATGTACCTTAATACTGTGTCAGGGGCAGATGAAATAACCAGTACGTATATGTCTCCCCAGGGAAGGACTAGCCTCATGGATCCTCCAGGCAGCACAAGGCCTGGCACCAGGTCTGCTTGGTGGGGAAAACACTGGGGGTGTTTCTGGGGGGAATGGAGACATTCCTCTGGGCCCGACCCTGGTGTGGGCAAGCGTGTGCTGGCCGATGTCACACTCGGCTTGTCCATGTGCACAACACCCAGACAATGAGGCCTTTATGTCCCACACAGTGGACATTCACAGGAGCTGGAGGGAGCTCTCTTGGTAGGCAGTGGCTCCCGTAGAGGAAGGCCAGCCCAAGAGATGCCACAGGCCTGTATCTGTATGCAGAACCCATGAAAGGGCCTGTCTGAGAAAACTGGCCTATCTGAGGGCCCATGATCCCTCACAGAGACCTGGGAAACCCCATTCCAGCAAGGGACCAGCCCTTCAGCTCTCACAAGAGCCAAGAGCATCTAGCTGCCAAGTCCCTGATGAAGGGTCCTTGTTGCCTCTCACCACCTCCAGGCCTGGCCCCACATCCTCCCAACCAACACTTCTTGGAAGTCACTCAAGCACACCCCACAACTGACCATAAGCTCAGTCCATCCTCGTGCTCTGCCTCGACATGCACAGAGATCTGCGTGGTTGCTCCCCAGGGCAACACGTCATGAAATGGTGCCTCCATGGTCAGTCTTACTACACTTCAGGTCAATCGAGTTGAATTTCAAGGCCTGCATTCCGATCTGGTGGATGGGGAGCCATGTCAAGCATTCCTCCTTGGGGACCACAGAGATTCCCAAACAGGGCCAATTTCTTCTGTGGCAGCATTCCCTACTGTGGCCCGTGCAAGGCCACCAAACAACAGCCATGCAGCTACGCCCTCCTCAGCCCACATCCCGGGACCACCCCTCCCCTTCAGGTCAACAGGGCCTCACGATGGACATGATAACGGGATGCCCAAGGGCTCTGCAAAGCCTTCATGGGGGAATGGACACCCAGAAGCCTTTTCTCCTCTGGAGGGGGCTCTCTGACAAACCAGTGGCTTCCGGAGAGGACGACCAACCCAGGAGAAGCTATGGTCCTGTGTATGCATGCAGACCCCATCAGAGGCCCCATTCGGATCAAGTGGCTCCAACAAAGCACCATGATCCCTCACAGAGTCCTGGCACAACCCCATTGAAGACCACGGCATGGCTTCCAGCCCTTGAAATAACCAGCAGCATCCTGCCTCCAAGCACCTGAGGATGGGCTCCTGCCTGCCTCTCACCATCTCTAGGCAGGGGGCATGAGCCTTCCCTACTGACAGGTTTTGGGAAGCCATAAAGCACACACCACAAGGGACCATTCCCTCAGTGGGTGATCATACTCTGGCGCTAGGTGCACAGAGGTCTCTAGAGATGTTCTGCCTGGGGCCAAGGAAGAAAACACTGCCTCGATGTGCTCTCTGACTAGAATACAGCTCTAATGAAGGCATGTGAGTGCACCAGATGTGAGCCCATAAATTTGGGGCAGCAGCAGACATTCCTCCTTGGTAGGCAGGAGGTTGCCAAAAGACTACCCTGTACTGCCTGCTGTGAGGGCGGCCAGCCCATAGTTCAAAATTCTCTGGGGCCTATCAGTAGCAACCAAAAGAGCCACTCACTGCGGAACATTCTGGCTGTGGTGAGTCCATTCCAAGGCTTGGCCTGAAACACAAAATTCAAAGCAGAAAGGCTTAAGGAAAGACTCCACCCATGGCTTCAGAACATGTGGGCCCTGGCACTATGGAGCAGGATAGAAAACCAAAGGTGGCAACACATCTTGGATATGTGGAAGCCATCTACACTGGGAGGAGTCTCAAGGGATTTCCTCGAGCGAGAGGCTGCTCCAACACCCACACCCAAACCCACACACACACCCACACCCAGGGCTCTGCAATGGACCAACAATGCAGGCCATCCTGCCCCTGGATCCCTCTGTTAGGCCTCAGCGTAATCCTATTGAGCATGATTTTTTGGTCATCAGCTCTCTTCAGGACCATATGAGTTCTCATCATCGACCCAACTGAGGCCCTCCTCACTCACCTGCGCCCTGCCACATGTGAAGGCTTACCTCAGATGCTTCCTGGAAAGAAGGATGCCTGAAGGGATGTGCCATTCTGTCGAATCCACGTGCTGGGCCAAGGCTCATGGTGATTGCCCTAGGGAACATAGGCCAAACACAGATCTTCATTTCTCTGGGGACGATGGCTGCCAAGAGGTGAGAAGGACAGCTGTGAGAACTCCAACTCCATGCTAGATGCATTGGGGCACGTGTGTGCCACACGCTCATGCATCGAATGATGCTACAAGAAATACCTGCAGCAATACATCCAGGAACATAGGGCCCAAATGTACCTCCACGCAGAGACAGGAACACATAGCTGAAACGCATACAAACAGCTCCCTACATAGCTTCCTTCCTGCCTCCCTTCCTCCAGAATGCTCTAGCTCCCTCCCCTTTGACCCTCGTCCTTGGCTCACTCCCTCCATCCATCCATACTTACAAAGATGAAGGCATGAGTGGACAGGTGGATCAATGCCATCTTATGTACCTTAATACTGTGTCAGGGGCAGATGAAATAACCAGTACGTATATGTCTCCCCAGGGAAGGACTAGCCTCATGGATCCTCCAGGCAGCACAAGGCCTGGCACCAGGTCTGCTTGGTGGGGAAAACACTGGGGGTGTTTCTGGGGGGAATGGAGACATTCCTCTGGGCCCGACCCTGGTGTGGGCAAGCGTGTGCTGGCCGATGTCACACTCGGCTTGTCCATGTGCACAACACCCAGACAATGAGGCCTTTATGTCCCACACAGTGGACATTCACAGGAGCTGGAGGGAGCTCTCTTGGTAGGCAGTGGCTCCCGTAGAGGAAGGCCAGCCCAAGAGATGCCACAGGCCTGTATCTGTATGCAGAACCCATGAAAGGGCCTGTCTGAGTAAACTGGCCTATCTGAGGGCCCATGATCCCTCACAGAGACCTGGGAAACCCCATTCCAGCAAGGGACCAGCCCTTCAGCTCTCACAAGAGCCAAGAGCATCTAGCTGCCAAGTCCCTGATGAAGGGTCCTTGTTGCCTCTCACCACCTCCAGGCCTGGCCCCACATCCTCCCAACCAACACTTCTTGGAAGTCACTCAAGCACACCCCACAACTGACCATAAGCTCAGTCCATCCTCGTGCTCTGCCTCGACATGCACAGAGATCTGCGTGGTTGCTCCCCAGGGCAACACGTCATGAAATGGTGCCTCCATGGTCAGTCTTACTACACTTCAGGTCAATCGAGTTGAATTTCAAGGCCTGCATTCCGATCTGGTGGATGGGGAGCCATGTCAAGCATTCCTCCTTGGGGACCACAGAGATTCCCAAACAGGGCCAATTTCTTCTGTGGCAGCATTCCCTACTGTGGCCCGTGCAAGGCCACCAAACAACAGCCATGCAGCTACGCCCTCCTCAGCCCACATCCCGGGACCACCCCTCCCCTTCAGGTCAACAGGGCCTCACGATGGACATGATAACGGGATGCCCAAGGGCTCTGCAAAGCCTTCATGGGGGAATGGACACCCAGAAGCCTTTTCTCCTCTGGAGGGGGCTCTCTGACAAACCAGTGGCTTCCGGAGAGGACGACCAACCCAGGAGAAGCTATGGTCCTGTGTATGCATGCAGACCCCATCAGAGGCCCCATTCGGATCAAGTGGCTCCAACAAAGCACCATGATCCCTCACAGAGTCCTGGCACAACCCCATTGAAGACCACGGCATGGCTTCCAGCCCTTGAAATAACCAGCAGCATCCTGCCTCCAAGCACCTGAGGATGGGCTCCTGCCTGCCTCTCACCATCTCTAGGCAGGGGGCATGAGCCTTCCCTACTGACAGGTTTTGGGAAGCCATAAAGCACACACCACAAGGGACCATTCCCTCAGTGGGTGATCATACTCTGGCGCTAGGTGCACAGAGGTCTCTAGAGATGTTCTGCCTGGGGCCAAGGAAGAAAACACTGCCTCGATGTGCTCTCTGACTAGAATACAGCTCTAATGAAGGCATGTGAGTGCACCAGATGTGAGCCCATAAATTTGGGGCAGCAGCAGACATTCCTCCTTGGTAGGCAGGAGGTTGCCAAAAGACTACCCTGTACTGCCTGCTGTGAGGGCGGCCAGCCCATAGTTCAAAATTCTCTGGGGCCTATCAGTAGCAACCAAAAGAGCCACTCACTGCGGAACATTCTGGCTGTGGTGAGTCCATTCCAAGGCTTGGCCTGAAACACAAAATTCAAAGCAGAAAGGCTTAAGGAAAGACTCCACCCATGGCTTCAGAACATGTGGGCCCTGGCACTATGGAGCAGGATAGAAAACCAAAGGTGGCAACACATCTTGGATATGTGGAAGCCATCTACACTGGGAGGAGTCTCAAGGGATTTCCTCGAGCGAGAGGCTGCTCCAACACCCACACCCAAACCCACACACACACCCACACCCAGGGCTCTGCAATGGACCAACAATGCAGGCCATCCTGCCCCTGGATCCCTCTGTTAGGCCTCAGCGTAATCCTATTGAGCATGATTTTTTGGTCATCAGCTCTCTTCAGGACCATATGAGTTCTCATCATCGACCCAACTGAGGCCCTCCTCACTCACCTGCGCCCTGCCACATGTGAAGGCTTACCTCAGATGCTTCCTGGAAAGAAGGATGCCTGAAGGGATGTGCCATTCTGTCGAATCCACGTGCTGGGCCAAGGCTCATGGTGATTGCCCTAGGGAACATAGGCCAAACACAGATCTTCATTTCTCTGGGGACGATGGCTGCCAAGAGGTGAGAAGGACAGCTGTGAGAACTCCAACTCCATGCTAGATGCATTGGGGCACGTGTGTGCCACACGCTCATGCATCGAATGATGCTACAAGAAATACCTGCAGCAATACATCCAGGAACATAGGGCCCAAATGTACCTCCACGCAGAGACAGGAACACATAGCTGAAACGCATACAAACAGCTCCCTACATAGCTTCCTTCCTGCCTCCCTTCCTCCAGAATGCTCTAGCTCCCTCCCCTTTGACCCTCGTCCTTGGCTCACTCCCTCCATCCATCCATACTTACAAAGATGAAGGCATGAGTGGACAGGTGGATCAATGCCATCTTATGTACCTTAATACTGTGTCAGGGGCAGATGAAATAACCAGTACGTATATGTCTCCCCAGGGAAGGACTAGCCTCATGGATCCTCCAGGCAGCACAAGGCCTGGCACCAGGTCTGCTTGGTGGGGAAAACACTGGGGGTGTTTCTGGGGGGAATGGAGACATTCCTCTGGGCCCGACCCTGGTGTGGGCAAGCGTGTGCTGGCCGATGTCACACTCGGCTTGTCCATGTGCACAACACCCAGACAATGAGGCCTTTATGTCCCACACAGTGGACATTCACAGGAGCTGGAGGGAGCTCTCTTGGTAGGCAGTGGCTCCCGTAGAGGAAGGCCAGCCCAAGAGATGCCACAGGCCTCTATCTGTATGCAGAACCCATGAAAGGGCCTGTCTGAGTAAACTGGCCTATCTGAGGGCCCATGATCCCTCACAGAGACCTGGGAAACCCCATTCCAGCAAGGGACCAGCCCTTCAGCTCTCACAAGAGCCAAGAGCATCTAGCTGCCAAGTCCCTGATGAAGGGTCCTTGTTGCCTCTCACCACCTCCAGGCCTGGCCCCACATCCTCCCAACCAACACTTCTTGGAAGTCACTCAAGCACACCCCACAACTGACCATAAGCTCAGTCCATCCTCGTGCTCTGCCTCGACATGCACAGAGATCTGCGTGGTTGCTCCCCAGGGCAACACGTCATGAAATGGTGCCTCCATGGTCAGTCTTACTACACTTCAGGTCAATCGAGTTGAATTTCAAGGCCTGCATTCCGATCTGGTGGATGGGGAGCCATGTCAAGCATTCCTCCTTGGGGACCACAGAGATTCCCAAACAGGGCCAATTTCTTCTGTGGCAGCATTCCCTACTGTGGCCCGTGCAAGGCCACCAAACAACAGCCATGCAGCTACGCCCTCCTCAGCCCACATCCCGGGACCACCCCTCCCCTTCAGGTCAACAGGGCCTCACGATGGACATGATAACGGGATGCCCAAGGGCTCTGCAAAGCCTTCATGGGGGAATGGACACCCAGAAGCCTTTTCTCCTCTGGAGGGGGCTCTCTGACAAACCAGTGGCTTCCGGAGAGGACGACCAACCCAGGAGAAGCTATGGTCCTGTGTATGCATGCAGACCCCATCAGAGGCCCCATTCGGATCAAGTGGCTCCAACAAAGCACCATGATCCCTCACAGAGTCCTGGCACAACCCCATTGAAGACCACGGCATGGCTTCCAGCCCTTGAAATAACCAGCAGCATCCTGCCTCCAAGCACCTGAGGATGGGCTCCTGCCTGCCTCTCACCATCTCTAGGCAGGGGGCATGAGCCTTCCCTACTGACAGGTTTTGGGAAGCCATAAAGCACACACCACAAGGGACCATTCCCTCAGTGGGTGATCATACTCTGGCGCTAGGTGCACAGAGGTCTCTAGAGATGTTCTGCCTGGGGCCAAGGAAGAAAACACTGCCTCGATGTGCTCTCTGACTAGAATACAGCTCTAATGAAGGCATGTGAGTGCACCAGATGTGAGCCCATAAATTTGGGGCAGCAGCAGACATTCCTCCTTGGTAGGCAGGAGGTTGCCAAAAGACTACCCTGTACTGCCTGCTGTGAGGGCGGCCAGCCCATAGTTCAAAATTCTCTGGGGCCTATCAGTAGCAACCAAAAGAGCCACTCACTGCGGAACATTCTGGCTGTGGTGAGTCCATTCCAAGGCTTGGCCTGAAACACAAAATTCAAAGCAGAAAGGCTTAAGGAAAGACTCCACCCATGGCTTCAGAACATGTGGGCCCTGGCACTATGGAGCAGGATAGAAAACCAAAGGTGGCAACACATCTTGGATATGTGGAAGCCATCTACACTGGGAGGAGTCTCAAGGGATTTCCTCGAGCGAGAGGCTGCTCCAACACCCACACCCAAACCCACACACACACCCACACCCAGGGCTCTGCAATGGACCAAAAATGCAGGCCATCCTGCCCCTGGATCCCTCTGTTAGGCCTCAGCGTAATCCTATTGAGCATGATTTTTTGGTCATCAGCTCTCTTCAGGACCATATGAGTTCTCATCATCGACCCAACTGAGGCCCTCCTCACTCACCTGTGCCCTGCCACATGTGAAGGCTTACCTCAGATGCTTCCTGGAAAGAAGGATGCCTGAAGGGATGTGCCATTCTGTCGAATCCACGTGCTGGGCCAAGGCTCATGGTGATTGCCCTAGGGAACATAGGCCAAACACAGATCTTCATTTCTCTGGGGACGATGGCTGCCAAGAGGTGAGAAGGACAGCTGTGAGAACTCCAACTCCATGCTAGATGCATTGGGGCACGTGTGTGCCACACGCTCATGCATCGAATGATGCTACAAGAAATACCTGCAGCAATACATCCAGGAACATAGGGCCCAAATGTACCTCCACGCAGAGACAGGAACACATAGCTGAAACGCATACAAACAGCTCCCTACATAGCTTCCTTCCTGCCTCCCTTCCTCCAGAATGCTCTAGCTCCCTCCCCTTTGACCCTCGTCCTTGGCTCACTCCCTCCATCCATCCATACTTACAAAGATGAAGGCATGAGTGGACAGGTGGATCAATGCCATCTTATGTACCTTAATACTGTGTCAGGGGCAGATGAAATAACCAGTACGTATATGTCTCCCCAGGGAAGGACTAGCCTCATGGATCCTCCAGGCAGCACAAGGCCTGGCACCAGGTCTGCTTGGTGGGGAAAACACTGGGGGTGTTTCTGGGGGGAATGGAGACATTCCTCTGGGCCCGACCCTGGTGTGGGCAAGCGTGTGCTGGCCGATGTCACACTCGGCTTGTCCATGTGCACAACACCCAGACAATGAGGCCTTTATGTCCCACACAGTGGACATTCACAGGAGCTGGAGGGAGCTCTCTTGGTAGGCAGTGGCTCCCGTAGAGGAAGGCCAGCCCAAGAGATGCCACAGGCCTGTATCTGTATGCAGAACCCATGAAAGGGCCTGTCTGAGAAAACTGGCCTATCTGAGGGCCCATGATCCCTCACAGAGACCTGGGAAACCCCATTCCAGCAAGGGACCAGCCCTTCAGCTCTCACAAGAGCCAAGAGCATCTAGCTGCCAAGTCCCTGATGAAGGGTCCTTGTTGCCTCTCACCACCTCCAGGCCTGGCCCCACATCCTCCCAACCAACACTTCTTGGAAGTCACTCAAGCACACCCCACAACTGACCATAAGCTCAGTCCATCCTCGTGCTCTGCCTCGACATGCACAGAGATCTGCGTGGTTGCTCCCCAGGGCAACACGTCATGAAATGGTGCCTCCATGGTCAGTCTTACTACACTTCAGGTCAATCGAGTTGAATTTCAAGGCCTGCATTCCGATCTGGTGGATGGGGAGCCATGTCAAGCATTCCTCCTTGGGGACCACAGAGATTCCCAAACAGGGCCAATTTCTTCTGTGGCAGCATTCCCTACTGTGGCCCGTGCAAGGCCACCAAACAACAGCCATGCAGCTACGCCCTCCTCAGCCCACATCCCGGGACCACCCCTCCCCTTCAGGTCAACAGGGCCTCACGATGGACATGATAATGGGATGCCCAAGGGCTCTGCAAAGCCTTCATGGGGGAATGGACACCCAGAAGCCTTTTCTCCTCTGGAGGGGGCTCTCTGACAAACCAGTGGCTTCCGGAGAGGACGACCAACCCAGGAGAAGCTATGGTCCTGTGTATGCATGCAGACCCCATCAGAGGCCCCATTCGGATCAAGTGGCTCCAACAAAGCACCATGATCCCTCACAGAGTCCTGGCACAACCCCATTGAAGACCACGGCATGGCTTCCAGCCCTTGAAATAACCAGCAGCATCCTGCCTCCAAGCACCTGAGGATGGGCTCCTGCCTGCCTCTCACCATCTCTAGGCAGGGGGCATGAGCCTTCCCTACTGACAGGTTTTGGGAAGCCATAAAGCACACACCACAAGGGACCATTCCCTCAGTTGGTGATCATACTCTGGCGCTAGGTGCACAGAGGTCTCTAGAGATGTTCCGCCTGGGGCCAAGGAAGAAAACACTGCCTCGATGTGCTCTCTGACTAGAATACAGCTCTAATGAAGGCATGTGAGTGCACCAGATGTGAGCCCATAAATTTGGGGCAGCAGCAGACATTCCTCCTTGGTAGGCAGGAGGTTGCCAAAAGACTACCCTGTACTGCCTGCTGTGAGGGCGGCCAGCCCATAGTTCAAAATTCTCTGGGGCCTATCAGTAGCAACCAAAAGAGCCACTCACTGCGGAACATTCTGGCTGTGGTGAGTCCATTCCAAGGCTTGGCCTGAAACACAAAATTCAAAGCAGAAAGGCTTAAGGAAAGACTCCACCCATGGCTTCAGAACATGTGGGCCCTGGCACTATGGAGCAGGATAGAAAACCAAAGGTGGCAACACATCTTGGATATGTGGAAGCCATCTACACTGGGAGGAGTCTCAAGGGATTTCCTCGAGCGAGAGGCTGCTCCAACACCCACACCCAAACCCACACACACACCCACACCCAGGGCTCTGCAATGGACCAAAAATGCAGGCCATCCTGCCCCTGGATCCCTCTGTTAGGCCTCAGCGTAATCCTATTGAGCATGATTTTTTGGTCATCAGCTCTCTTCAGGACCATATGAGTTCTCATCATCGACCCAACTGAGGCCCTCCTCACTCACCTGCGCCCTGCCACATGTGAAGGCTTACCTCAGATGCTTCCTGGAAAGAAGGATGCCTGAAGGGATGTGCCATTCTGTCGAATCCACGTGCTGGGCCAAGGCTCATGGTGATTGCCCTAGGGAACATAGGCCAAACACAGATCTTCATTTCTCTGGGGACGATGGCTGCCAAGAGGTGAGAAGGACAGCTGTGAGAACTCCAACTCCATGCTAGATGCATTGGGGCACGTGTGTGCCACACGCTCATGCATCGAATGATGCTACAAGAAATACCTGCAGCAATACATCCAGGAACATAGGGCCCAAATGTACCTCCACGCAGAGACAGGAACACATAGCTGAAACGCATACAAACAGCTCCCTACATAGCTTCCTTCCTGCCTCCCTTCCTCCAGAATGCTCTAGCTCCCTCCCCTTTGACCCTCGTCCTTGGCTCACTCCCTCCATCCATCCATACTTACAAAGATGAAGGCATGAGTGGACAGGTGGATCAATGCCATCTTATGTACCTTAATACTGTGTCAGGGGCAGATGAAATAACCAGTACGTATATGTCTCCCCAGGGAAGGACTAGCCTCATGGATCCTCCAGGCAGCACAAGGCCTGGCACCAGGTCTGCTTGGTGGGGAAAACACTGGGGGTGTTTCTGGGGGGAATGGAGACATTCCTCTGGGCCCGACCCTGGTGTGGGCAAGCGTGTGCTGGCCGATGTCACACTCGGCTTGTCCATGTGCACAACACCCAGACAATGAGGCCTTTATGTCCCACACAGTGGACATTCACAGGAGCTGGAGGGAGCTCTCTTGGTAGGCAGTGGCTCCCGTAGAGGAAGGCCAGCCCAAGAGATGCCACAGGCCTGTATCTGTATGCAGAACCCATGAAAGGGCCTGTCTGAGTAAACTGGCTTATCTGAGGGCCCATGATCCCTCACAGAGACCTGGGAAACCCCATTCCAGCAAGGGACCAGCCCTTCAGCTCTCACAAGAGCCAAGAGCATCTAGCTGCCAAGTCCCTGATCAAGGGTCCTTGTTGCCTCTCACCACCTCCAGGCCTGGCCCCACATCCTCCCAACCAACACTTCTTGGAAGTCACTCAAGCACACCCCACAACTGACCATAAGCTCAGTCCATCCTCGTGCTCTGCCTCGACATGCACAGAGATCTGCGTGGTTGCTCCCCAGGGCAACACGTCATGAAATGGTGCCTCCATGGTCAGTCTTACTACACTTCAGGTCAATCGAGTTGAATTTCAAGGCCCGCATTCCAATCTGGTGGATGGGGAGCCATGTCAAGCATTCCTCCTTGGGGACCACAGAGATTCCCAAACAGGGCCAATTTCTTCTGTGGCAGCATTCCCGACTGTGGCCCGTGCAAGGCCACCAAACAACAGCCATGCAGCTACGCCCTCCTCAGTCCACATCCCGGGACCACCCCTCCCATTCAGGTCAACAGGGCCTCATGATGGACATGATAATGGGATGCCCAAGGGCTCTGCAAAGCCTTCATGGGGGAATGGACACCCAGAAGCCTTTTCTCCTCTGGAGGGGGCTCTCTGACAAACCAGTGGCTTCCGGAGAGGACGACCAACCCAGGAGAAGCTATGGTCCTGTGTATGCATGCAGGCCCCATCAGAGGCCCCATTCGGATCAAGTGGCTCCAACAAAGCACCATGATCCCTCACAGAGTCCTGGCACAACCCCATTGAAGACCACGGCATGGCTTCCAGCCCTTGAAATAACCAGCAGCATCCTGCCTCCAAGCACCTGAGGATGGGCTCCTGCCTGCCTCTCACCATCTCTAGGCAGGGGGCATGAGCCTTCCCTACTGACAGGTTTTGGGAAGCCATAAAGCACACACCACAAGGGACCATTCCCTCAGTTGGTGATCATACTCTGGCGCTAGGTGCACAGAGGTCTCTAGAGATGTTCCGCCTGGGGCCAAGGAAGAAAACACTGCCTCGATGTGCTCTCTGACTAGAATACAGCTCTAATGAAGGCATGTGAGTGCACCAGATGTGAGCCCATAAATTTGGGGCTGCAGCAGACATTCCTCCTTGGTAGGCAGGAGGTTGCCAAAAGACTACCCTGTACTGCCTGCTGTGAGGGCGGCCAGCCCATAGTTCAAAATTCTCTGGGGCCTATCAGTAGCAACCAAAAGAGCCACTCACTGCGGAACATTCTGGCTGTGGTGAGTCCATTCCAAGGCTTGGCCTGAAACACAAAATTCAAAGCAGAAAGGCTTAAGGAAAGACTCCACCCATGGCTTCAGAACATGTGGGCCCTGGCACTATGGAGCAGGATAGAAAACCAAAGGTGGCAACACATCTTGGATATGTGGAAGCCATCTACACTGGGAGGAGTCTCAAGGGATTTCCTCGAGTGAGAGGCTGCTCCAACACCCACACCCAAACCCACACACACACCCACACCCAGGGCTCTGCAATGGACCAAAAATGCAGGCCATCCTGCCCCTGGATCCCTCTGTTAGGCCTCAGCGTAATCCTATTGAGCATGATTTTTTGGTCATCAGCTCTCTTCAGGACCATATGAGTTCTCATCATCGACCCAACTGAGGCCCTCCTCACTCACCTGCGCCCTGCCACATGTGAAGGCTTACCTCAGATGCTTCCTGGAAAGAAGGATGCCTGAAGGGATGTGCCATTCTGTCGAATCCACGTGCTGGGCCAAGGCTCATGGTGATTGCCCTAGGGAACATAGGCCAAACACAGATCTTCATTTCTCTGGGGACGATGGCTGCCAAGAGGTGAGAAGGACAGCTGTGAGAACTCCAACTCCATGCTAGATGCATTGGGGCACGTGTGTGCCACACGCTCATGCATCGAATGATGCTACAAGAAATACCTGCAGCAATACATCCAGGAACATAGGGCCCAAATGTACCTCCACGCAGAGACAGGAACACATAGCTGAAACGCATACAAACAGCTCCCTACATAGCTTCCTTCCTGCCTCCCTTCCTCCAGAATGCTCTAGCTCCCTCCCCTTTGACCCTCGTCCTTGGCTCACTCCCTCCATCCATCCATACTTACAAAGATGAAGGCATGAGTGGACAGGTGGATCAATGCCATCTTATGTACCTTAATACTGTGTCAGGGGCAGATGAAATAACCAGTACGTATATGTCTCCCCAGGGAAGGACTAGCCTCATGGATCCTCCAGGCAGCACAAGGCCTGGCACCAGGTCTGCTTGGTGGGGAAAACACTGGGGGTGTTTCTGGGGGGAATGGAGACATTCCTCTGGGCCCGACCCTGGTGTGGGCAAGCATGTGCTGGCCGATGTCACACTCGGCTTGTCCATGTGCACAACACCCAGACAATGAGGCCTTTATGTCCCACACAGTGGACATTCACAGGAGCTGGAGGGAGCTCTCTTGGTAGGCAGTGACTCCCGTAGAGGAAGGCCAGCCCAAGAGATGCCACAGGCCTGTATCTGTATGCAGAACCCATGAAAGGGCCTGTCTGAGTAAACTGGCCTATCTGAGGGCCCATGATCCCTCACAGAGACCTGGGAAACCCCATTCCAGCAAGGGACCAGCCCTTCAGCTCTCACAAGAGCCAAGAGCATCTAGCTGCCAAGTCCCTGATCAAGGGTCCTTGTTGCCTCTCACCACCTCCAGGCCTGGCCCCACATCCTCCCAACCAACACTTCTTGGAAGTCACTCAAGCACACCCCACAACTGACCATAAGCTCAGTCCATCCTCGTGCTCTGCCTCGACATGCACAGAGATCTGCGTGGTTGCTCCCCAGGGCAACACGTCATGAAATGGTGCCTCCATGGTCAGTCTTACTACACTTCAGGTCAATCGAGTTGAATTTCAAGGCCCGCATTCCGATCTGGTGGATGGGGAGCCATGTCAAGCATTCCTCCTTGGGGACCACAGAGATTCCCAAACAGGGCCAATTTCTTCTGTGGCAGCATTCCCTACTGTGGCCCGTGCAAGGCCACCAAACAACAGCCATGCAGCTACGCCCTCCTCAGCCCACATCCCGGGACCACCCCTCCCCTTCAGGTCAACAGGGCCTCACGATGGACATGATAACGGGATGCCCAAGGGCTCTGCAAAGCCTTCATGGGGGAATGGACACCCAGAAGCCTTTTCTCCTCTGGAGGGGGCTCTCTGACAAACCAGTGGCTTCCGGAGAGGACGACCAACCCAGGAGAAGCTATGGTCCTGTGTATGCATGCAGACCCCATCAGAGGCCCCATTCGGATCAAGTGGCTCCAACAAAGCACCATGATCCCTCACAGAGTCCTGGCACAACCCCATTGAAGACCACGGCATGGCTTCCAGCCCTTGAAATAACCAGCAGCATCCTGCCTCCAAGCACCTGAGGATGGGCTCCTGCCTGCCTCTCACCATCTCTAGGCAGGGGGCATGAGCCTTCCCTACTGACAGGTTTTGGGAAGCCATAAAGCACACACCACAAGGGACCATTCCCTCAGTTGGTGATCATACTCTGGCGCTAGGTGCACAGAGGTCTCTAGAGATGTTCCGCCTGGGGCCAAGGAAGAAAACACTGCCTCGATGTGCTCTCTGACTAGAATACAGCTCTAATGAAGGCATGTGAGTGCACCAGATGTGAGCCCATAAATTTGGGGCAGCAGCAGACATTCCTCCTTGGTAGGCAGGAGGTTGCCAAAAGACTACCCTGTACTGCCTGCTGTGAGGGCGGCCAGCCCATAGTTCAAAATTCTCTGGGGCCTATCAGTAGCAACCAAAAGAGCCACTCACTGCGGAACATTCTGGCTGTGGTGAGTCCATTCCAAGGCTTGGCCTGAAACACAAAATTCAAAGCAGAAAGGCTTAAGGAAAGACTCCACCCATGGCTTCAGAACATGTGGGCCCTGGCACTATGGAGCAGGATAGAAAACCAAAGGTGGCAACACATCTTGGATATGTGGAAGCCATCTACACTGGGAGGAGTCTCAAGGGATTTCCTCGAGCGAGAGGCTGCTCCAACACCCACACCCAAACCCACACACACACCCACACCCAGGGCTCTGCAATGGACCAAAAATGCAGGCCATCCTGCCCCTGGATCCCTCTGTTAGGCCTCAGCGTAATCCTATTGAGCATGATTTTTTGGTCATCAGCTCTCTTCAGGACCATATGAGTTCTCATCATCGACCCAACTGAGGCCCTCCTCACTCACCTGCGCCCTGCCACATGTGAAGGCTTACCTCAGATGCTTCCTGCAAAGAAGGATGCCTGAAGGGATGTGCCATTCTGTCGAATCCACGTGCTGGGCCAAGGCTCATGGTGATTGCCCTAGGGAACATAGGCCAAACACAGATCTTCATTTCTCTGGGGACGATGGCTGCCAAGAGGTGAGAAGGACAGCTGTGAGAACTCCAACTCCATGCTAGATGCATTGGGGCACGTGTGTGCCACACGCTCATGCATCGAATGATGCTACAAGAAATACCTGCAGCAATACATCCAGGAACATAGGGCCCAAATGTACCTCCACGCAGAGACAGGAACACATAGCTGAAACGCATACAAACAGCTCCCTACATAGCTTCCTTCCTGCCTCCCTTCCTCCAGAATGCTCTAGCTCCCTCCCCTTTGACCCTCGTCCTTGGCTCACTCCCTCCATCCATCCATACTTACAAAGATGAAGGCATGAGTGGACAGGTGGATCAATGCCATCTTATGTACCTTAATACTGTGTCAGGGGCAGATGAAATAACCAGTACGTATATGTCTCCCCAGGGAAGGACTAGCCTCATGGATCCTCCAGGCAGCACAAGGCCTGGCACCAGGTCTGCTTGGTGGGGAAAACACTGGGGGTGTTTCTGGGGGGAATGGAGACATTCCTCTGGGCCCGACCCTGGTGTGGGCAAGCGTGTGCTGGCCGATGTCACACTCGGCTTGTCCATGTGCACAACACCCAGACAATGAGGCCTTTATGTCCCACACAGTGGACATTCACAGGAGCTGGAGGGAGCTCTCTTGGTAGGCAGTGGCTCCCGTAGAGGAAGGCCAGCCCAAGAGATGCCACAGGCCTGTATCTGTATGCAGAACCCATGAAAGGGCCTGTCTGAGAAAACTGGCCTATCTGAGGGCCCATGATCCCTCACAGAGACCTGGGAAACCCCATTCCAGCAAGGGACCAGCCCTTCAGCTCTCACAAGAGCCAAGAGCATCTAGCTGCCAAGTCCCTGATCAAGGGTCCTTGTTGCCTCTCACCACCTCCAGGCCTGGCCCCACATCCTCCCAACCAACACTTCTTGGAAGTCACTCAAGCACACCCCACAACTGACCATAAGCTCAGTCCATCCTCGTGCTCTGCCTCGACATGCACAGAGATCTGCGTGGTTGCTCCCCAGGGCAACACGTCATGAAATGGTGCCTCCATGGTCAGTCTTACTACACTTCAGGTCAATCGAGTTGAATTTCAAGGCCTGCATTCCGATCTGGTGGATGGGGAGCCATGTCAAGCATTCCTCCTTGGGGACCACAGAGATTCCCAAACAGGGCCAATTTCTTCTGTGGCAGCATTCCCTACTGTGGCCCGTGCAAGGCCACCAAACAACAGCCATGCAGCTACGCCCTCCTCAGCCCACATCCCGGGACCACCCCTCCCCTTCAGGTCAACAGGGCCTCACGATGGACATGATAACGGGATGCCCAAGGGCTCTGCAAAGCCTTCATGGGGGAATGGACACCCAGAAGCCTTTTCTCCTCTGGAGGGGGCTCTCTGACAAACCAGTGGCTTCCGGAGAGGACGACCAACCCAGGAGAAGCTATGGTCCTGTGTATGCATGCAGACCCCATCAGAGGCCCCATTCGGATCAAGTGGCTCCAACAAAGCACCATGATCCCTCACAGAGTCCTGGCACAACCCCATTGAAGACCACGGCATGGCTTCCAGCCCTTGAAATAACCAGCAGCATCCTGCCTCCAAGCACCTGAGGATGGGCTCCTGCCTGCCTCTCACCATCTCTAGGCAGGGGGCATGAGCCTTCCCTACTGACAGGTTTTGGGAAGCCATAAAGCACACACCACAAGGGACCATTCCCTCAGTTGGTGATCATACTCTGGCGCTAGGTGCACAGAGGTCTCTAGAGATGTTCCGCCTGGGGCCAAGGAAGAAAACACTGCCTCGATGTGCTCTCTGACTAGAATACAGCTCTAATGAAGGCATGTGAGTGCACCAGATGTGAGCCCATAAATTTGGGGCAGCAGCAGACATTCCTCCTTGGTAGGCAGGAGGTTGCCAAAAGACTACCCTGTACTGCCTGCTGTGAGGGCGGCCAGCCCATAGTTCAAAATTCTCTGGGGCCTATCAGTAGCAACCAAAAGAGCCACTCACTGCGGAACATTCTGGCTGTGGTGAGTCCATTCCAAGGCTTGGCCTGAAACACAAAATTCAAAGCAGAAAGGCTTAAGGAAAGACTCCACCCATGGCTTCAGAACATGTGGGCCCTGGCACTATGGAGCAGGATAGAAAACCAAAGGTGGCAACACATCTTGGATATGTGGAAGCCATCTACACTGGGAGGAGTCTCAAGGGATTTCCTCGAGCGAGAGGCTGCTCCAACACCCACACCCAAACCCACACACACACCCACACCCAGGGCTCTGCAATGGACCAAAAATGCAGGCCATCCTGCCCCTGGATCCCTCTGTTAGGCCTCAGCGTAATCCTATTGAGCATGATTTTTTGGTCATCAGCTCTCTTCAGGACCATATGAGTTCTCATCATCGACCCAACTGAGGCCCTCCTCACTCACCTGCGCCCTGCCACATGTGAAGGCTTACCTCAGATGCTTCCTGCAAAGAAGGATGCCTGAAGGGATGTGCCATTCTGTCGAATCCACGTGCTGGGCCAAGGCTCATGGTGATTGCCCTAGGGAACATAGGCCAAACACAGATCTTCATTTCTCTGGGGACGATGGCTGCCAAGAGGTGAGAAGGACAGCTGTGAGAACTCCAACTCCATGCTAGATGCATTGGGGCACGTGTGTGCCACACGCTCATGCATCGAATGATGCTACAAGAAATACCTGCAGCAATACATCCAGGAACATAGGGCCCAAATGTACCTCCACGCAGAGACAGGAACACATAGCTGAAACGCATACAAACAGCTCCTACATAGCTTCCTTCCTGCCTCCCTTCCTCCAGAATGCTCTAGCTCCCTCCCCTTTGACCCTCGTCCTTGGCTCACTCCCTCCATCCATCCATACTTACAAAGATGAAGGCATGAGTGGACAGGTGGATCAATGCCATCTTATGTACCTTAATACTGTGTCAGGGGCAGATGAAATAACCAGTACGTATATGTCTCCCCAGGGAAGGACTAGCCTCATGGATCCTCCAGGAAGCACAAGGCCTGGCACCAGGTCTGCTTGGTGGGGAAAACACTGGGGGTGTTTCTGGGGGGATTGGAGACATTCCTCTGGGCCCGACCCTGGTGTGGGCAAGCGTGTGCTGGCCGATGTCACACTCGGCTTGTCCATGTGCACAACACCCAGACAATGAGGCCTTTATGTCCCACACAGTGGACATTCACAGGAGCTGGAGGGAGCTCTCTTGGTAGGCAGTGGCTCCCGTAGAGGAAGGCCAGCCCAAGAGATGCCACAGGCCTGTATCTGTATGCAGAACCCATGAAAGGGCCTGTCTGAGTAAACTGGCCTATCTGAGGGCCCATGATCCCTCACAGAGACCTGGGAAACCCCATTCCAGCAAGGGACCAGCCCTTCAGCTCTCACAAGAGCCAAGAGCATCTAGCTGCCAAGTCCCTGATGAAGGGTCCTTGTTGCCTCTCACCACCTCCAGGCCTGGCCCCACATCCTCCCAACCAACACTTCTTGAAGTCACTCAAGCACACCCCACAACGGACCCATAAGCTCAGTCCATCCTCGTGCTCTGCCTCGACATGCACAGAGATCTGCGTGGTTGCTCCCCAGGGCAACACGTCATGAAATGGTGCCTCCATGGTCAGTCTTACTACACTTCAGGTCAATCGAGTTGAATTTCAAGGCCTGCATTCCGATCTGGTGGATGGGGAGCCATGTCAAGCATTCCTCCTTGGGGACCACAGAGATTCCCAAACAGGGCCAATTTCTTCTGTGGGCAGCATTCCCTACTGTGGCCCGTGCAAGGCACCAAACAACAGCCATGCAGCTACGCCCTCCTCAGCCCACATCCCGGGACCACCCCTCCCCTTCAGGTCAACAGGGCCTCACGATGGACATGATAACGGGATGCCCAAGGGCTCCGCAAAGCCTTCATGGGGGAATGGACACCCAGAAGCCTTTTCTCCTCTGGAGGGGGCTCTCTGACAAACCAGTGGCTTCCGGAGAGGACGACCAACCCAGGAGAAGCTATGGTCCTGTGTATGCATGCAGACCCCATCAGAGGCCCCATTCGGATCAAGTGGCTCCAACAAAGCACCATGATCCCTCACAGAGTCCTGGCACAACCCCATTGAAGACCACGGCATGGCTTCCAGCCCTTGAAATAACCAGCAGCATCCTGCCTCCAAGCAACTGAGGATGGGCTCCTGCCTGCCTCTCACCATCTCTAGGCAGGGGGCATGAGCCTTCCCTACTGACAGGTTTTGGGAAGCCATAAAGCACACACCACAAGGGACCATTCCCTCAGTTGGTGATCATACTCTGGCGCTAGGTGCACAGAGGTCTCTAGAGATGTTCCGCCTGGGGCCAAGGAAGAAAACACTGCCTCGATGTGCTCTCTGACTAGAATACAGCTCTAATGAAGGCATGTGAGTGCACCAGATGTGAGCCCATAAATTTGGGGCAGCAGCAGACATTCCTCCTTGGTAGGCAGGAGGTTGCCAAAAGACTACCCTGTACTGCCTGCTGTGAGGGCGGCCAGCCCATAGTTCAAAATTCTCTGGGGCCTATCAGTAGCAACCAAAAGAGCCACTCACTGCGGAACATTCTGGCTGTGGTGAGTCCATTCCAAGGCTTGGCCTGAAACACAAAATTCAAAGCAGAAAGGCTTAAGGAAAGACTCCACCCATGGCTTCAGAACATGTGGGCCCTGGCACTATGGAGCAGGATAGAAAACCAAAGGTGGCAACACATCTTGGATATGTGGAAGCCATCTACACTGGAGGAGTCTCAAGGGATTTCCTCGAGCGAGAGGCTGCTCCAACACCCACACCCAAACCCACACACACACCCACACCCAGGGCTCTGCAATGGACCAAAAATGCAGGCCATCCTGCCCCTGGATCCCTCTGTTAGGCCTCAGCGTAATCCTATTGAGCATGATTTTTTGGTCATCAGCTCTCTTCAGGACCATATGAGTTCTCATCATCGACCCAACTGAGGCCCTCCTCACTCACCTGCGCCCTGCCACATGTGAAGGCTTACCTCAGATGCTTCCTGGAAAGAAGGATGCCTGAAGGGATGTGCCATTCTGTCGAATCCACGTGCTGGGCCAAGGCTCATGGTGATTGCCCTAGGGAACATAGGCCAAACACAGATCTTCATTTCTCTGGGGACGATGGCTGCCAAGAGGTGAGAAGGGACAGCTGTGAGAACTCCAACTCCATGCTAGATGCATTGGGGGACGTGTGTGCCACACGCTCATGCATCGAATGATGCTACAAGAAATACCTGCAGCAATACATCCAGGAACATAGGGCCAAATGTACCTCCACGCAGAGACAGGAACACATAGCTGAAACGCATACAAACAGCTCCCTACATAGCTTCCTTCCTGCCTCCCTTCCTCCAGAATGCTCTAGCTCCCTCCCCTTTGACCCTCGTCCTTGGCTCACTCCCTCCATCCATCCATACTTACAAAGATGAAGGCATGAGTGGACAGGTGGATCAATGCCATCTTATGTACCTTAATACTGTGTCAGGGGCAGATGAAATAACCAGTACGTATATGTCTCCCCAGGGAAGGACTAGCCTCATGGATCCTCCAGGAAGCACAAGGCCTGGCACCAGGTCTGCTTGGTGGGGAAAACACTGGGGGGTGTTTCTGGGGGGATTGGAGACATTCCTCTGGGCCCGACCCTGGTGTGGGCAAGCGTGTGCTGGCCGATGTCACACTCGGCTTGTCCATGTGCACAACACCCAGACAATGAGGCCTTTATGTCCCACACAGTGGACATTCACAGGAGCTGGAGGGAGCTCTCTTGGTAGGCAGTGGCTCCCGTAGAGGAAGGCCAGCCCAAGAGATGCCACAGGCCTGTATCTGTATGCAGAACCCATGAAAGGGCCTGTCTGAGTAAACTGGCCTATCCTGAGGGCCCATGATCCCTCACAGAGACCTGGGAAACCCCCATTCCAGCAAGGGACCAGCCCTTCAGCTCTCACAAGAGCCAAGAGCATCTAGCTGCCAAGTCCCTGATCAAGGGTCCTTGTTGCCTCTCACCACCTCCAGGCCTGGCCCCACATCCTCCCAACCAACACTTCTTGGAAGTCACTCAAGCACACCCCACAACGGACCATAAGCTCAGTCCATCCTCGTGCTCTGCCTCGACATGCACAGAGATCTGCGTGGTTGCTCCCCAGGGCAACACGTCATGAAATGGTGCCTCCATGGTCAGTCTTACTACACTTCAGGTCAATCGAGTTGAATTTCAAGGCCTGCATTCCGATCTGGTGGATGGGGAGCCATGTCAAGCATTCCTCCTTGGGGACCACAGAGATTCCCAAACAGGGCCAATTTCTTCTGTGGCAGCATTCCCTACTGTGGCCCGTGCAAGGCCACCAAACAACAGCCATGCAGCTACGCCCTCCTCAGCCCACATCCCGGGACCACCCCTCCCCTTCAGGTCAACAGGGCCTCACGATGGACATGATAACGGGATGCCCAAGGGCTCCGCAAAGCCTTCATGGGGGAATGGACACCCAGAAGCCTTTTCTCCTCTGGAGGGGGCTCTCTGACAAACCAGTGGCTTCCGGAGAGGACGACCAACCCAGGAGAAGCTATGGTCCTGTGTATGCATGCAGACCCCATCAGAGGCCCCATTCGGATCAAGTGGCTCCAACAAAGCACCATGATCCTCACAGAGTCCTGGCACAACCCCATTGAAGACCACGGCATGGCTTCCAGCCCTTGAAATAACCAGCAGCATCCTGCCTCCAAGCACCTGAGGATGGGGCTCCTGCTGCCTCTCACCATCTCTAGGCAGGGGGCATGAGCCCTTCCCTACTGACAGGTTTTGGGAAGCCATAAAGCACACACCACAAGGGACCATTCCCTCAGTTGGTGATCATACTCTGGCGCTAGGTGCACAGAGTCTCTAGAGATGTTCCGCCTGGGGCCAAGGAAGAAAACACTGCCTCGATGTGCTCTCTGACTAGAATACAGCTCTAATGAAGGCATGTGAGTGCACCAGATGTGAGCCCATAAATTTGGGGCAGCAGCAGACATTCCTCCTTGGTAGGCAGGAGGTTGCCAAAAGACTACCCTGTACTGCCTGCTGTGAGGGCGGCCAGCCCATAGTTGCAAAATTCTCTGGGGCCTATCAGAGGCAACCAAAAGAGCCACTCACTGCGGAACATTCTGGCTGTGGTGAGTCCATTCCAAGGCTTGGCCTGAAACACAAAATTCAAAGCAGAAAGGCTTAAGGAAAGACTCCACCCATGGCTTCAGACATGTGGGCCCTGGCACTATGGAGCAGGATAGAAAACCAAAGGTGGCAACACAATCTTGGATATGTGGAAGCCATCTACACTGGGAGGAGTCTCAAGGGATTTCCTCGAGCGAGAGGCTGCTCCAACACCCACACCCAAACCA
>NW_026648534.1:0-46038 GCF_030028045.1 Hippopotamus amphibius kiboko | reverse complement strand
TCAACTTTGCAATTCTGTAGAGGGCATCCTGAGGAAAAAGAAGTGCTTGCTATGAGCCAAGGCTCTGAGCATTCAGGCCTTAGGGACAGAGGACTTTGTGCTTCCGTCATTCCCTCCCAAGGGTATGTGAACTGATGCAGAGCTGTGGGTACAGTGCTGTCAGATGTTCTCCTAAGGTGACGCTAAGAGTACGCTCAAATGTGCAGTTGTTGAGGAGCCCAGAAAAGCCAGACTCCAACAGATATGAAAGAGTCTGTGAGACTCCCTGATGAAGGAGAGTCCCCTGGGAGCAACGTCAACCAGTAACACCCCCACGGAGACACACCAAGGAGAACCGCTCCTGAGGTTGAGGCCACAAACAATAGGAGCTGCCTTTGTGGAGAGCAGCTAGGCTCTAGCTAGAGAGTCTTGCTAGGGAACATTTCCCAGTAACAGCTCAGCCTCTCAGCCCCTTTCCAGGTAAGAGAGGCTGTGTGACACTGTGTTCAAGATAATGGGCCCCTGGAGCCGACAGACCTGGGTTGTTATAAACACCCTGTATCTCTCAAGCAGTGATCTTTGGAGGACCACTGTGTGACCAGAGCTGCATCTGGGGGTTCCTCGCAACCTGACCACAGTGTCCCTTTGGCCACAGCTGGTGTGTGTGCAGAGGTTCAGGGCTCTGCCCTGCTCTCCTGGCTAGAGTGCTGATTGCTCTGCATTACAAAGAGCCTCAGCAACACAGCTCTAGGCCCTTCATTGTGGGCCAGGAAAGGCCTGCTCTCGGTGGGAAGTGCTGAGCTGCACGGAGGAAATCCCTGTGCTTCACATTCACCCTGGGAGCTTCTCCCAGTGGTCCATCTACCACCAGTAGAAGCTAACTTGTAGAAACTGCCTGGGAAAGCAGGACACACTTTCCCTCTGCACAGCTAGGCTTCCACAAAGCCTAGAGAACCCTAAGCCTCCCTAGAGCCTTCACTTTGTTATGCCCCGCAAGGTGTGCCATTGATCTGCCGAGGATATTGGCTTGCTCTAAAGACGGAGGCTTGGGACTGTGTATCCTGTCACAGTGGAGAGACTGCAGGCTTCCCTTGGCATCTGGTGTGGGAAAGGAAGGACAATGCCCCCTTTGCACAGCGTGAGGCTTGCCACCTCCAAGCGGTCCTCCAAACCCTGTTGCTCCCCACCTTCCCTTCTCACTGCTGGCAAGCTTCTGGCAGGAACAGAGAGTTTGTCCCCCAAGAGACATGCAGCTTGCCATTCTAGGTAGGAACTCGTCCCCTCAAGCCCCCTCCCTAAAAGGGGAATGAAAACCTGACCACAAGCCTCCAGGGAAGGTTCCATTTCTGCCTCCAGCAAGGCATGCCTCAGGTGCCTGGGCATTCTTCTCCATGGATTGCTTTCATGATTCTCTGCTCCCTCCAAGGTTGTGTCAGCTCCTGTGTGCACCATATTGCATGCAGGACCACTGTGTGCCATAGGCGATTTTCTGGGAATGCGGAGCCACAGGGTGCTCCAGCCACGGGGGCCTGTGGAGCAGCTTGTTTGTGTACTGAGGGAAAGCCTCTGCCCTGCTCTCCTCGTTCGAGAGGTTGATGTCCCCAGCTTTCCATCAGCCTCGGGCAACACACACCTAGGCCCTACTTTCCACTTCCAGCAGGCCTCCTGCTCAAAGTGAGGACAGCTGAGCTGCTCTGCATGAGCACTGTGCTGAGCCCTCAGCCTGGGAGCTCCTAGGAGAGGGCTGCATACCTCTAACTGATGTTGCACCTGATCACCTCCCTGGGGAAGTGCCACAGAGGTTCCCTTTGCACGGCTAGGCCTCAGCATGCCAGGGGATCCCTCAGGCCTTCCAAAGGTCTTCACTTTCTATGACCTCTCAGCCTGTAGTCTCTGTGCTGAGGAAAGTGTCTTCATGCATCAGACTGTGGGTGCAGCCTCTGTGTCTTGTCACAGCTCCGAAAATGCAGGGACAGATGCCGTGTGTTAACCCACACATTGGTGCCTGCCAGGGAAGGCAGTCAACTTCCCTTTGGTAGGCACAAGGATTCCAGCCTCACAGGTGCCCTCTGAACACCTTTGCTTGCTGACTAGTCTTCCCAGCTGGACAGCCCCTGGGAGGAGAAGAGGGTTTTCCCAATTGAAACAGGGGGCTGGCAATTCCCTGGAAGGCGCTCAGCCCTCAAGCCTCCTTCATTGGAGGGGACATGCAACCTGACCCCCAGCCTCCCGGAAATATGCCCTGTTCCCTGCCAGAAAGACTGGCAGCCCTGGCCTGATGACGGATGCACTGGTGGGCTTTCTCATTTCCGTGCCTTCAGGAGGCTCTGTGAGCTCCTGTGTGCTCCTTTCTTCACAGAGGACAGCTGTCTGCCATAAGCTTCGTGGGGGGGCTTTTTGAGCAACAAGGCTTCAGCCATGGGGGCCTCTGGATCAGCTTGTTTCTGTGCTGAGGGAAAAGCTCCCCCTGCTCTCCTTGTTAGAGAGGTTGATGTCCCCAGCATGCCAGCAGCCTCAGGAACACACACCTAGGCCCTTTCTTTCCATTTCAGTCAGGCCTCGCTGCTCTCAGTGAGAACACCTGAGCAGTGGTGTATATGCTCTGTGCTGAGCCCTCTGCCTGGGGAGCTCCTACTGGAGAGCTCCCTCCTTCTAAGTGAAGCTGGATTGGATGACCTACATGGAGAACTGCAACACACTTTCCCTTTGCACTGCTAGGCCTCAACAAATACCAGGGTCCTGTAGCCTTCCCATGGTCCTTACTATTGTCATGCCTTCTCAGCCTGCAATCTCTGTGCTAGGGAGCCAGTAGAGACCATTTGGGCTGCAGCCATTTCTGGATGGAGAACCTGCAGCTACACCTAGAGTCTATCAGTCTTTTTTTTTTCACCTCAAATGACAGAGTGCTGTGGGATGCCATCCAGGCCAGGAAGGGCAAGCACCCGGTTTCTTTGGAGTAGACTCACGTGATCTCTGGGACACTTGTCAGCAGTGAAGAGAAGATGGGTCAGCAAGTGTGATTTTCCTTGAAGCTTGGAGGCCACAGCTATCTCGCTTCCCAATGAGGAAATAACTTCTTATCATATCAGGGCCCGCCTTTAAAGTGGGCCAGCCAGCCTCTGTTTCTGCAGCTTCTGAACCACCAGCAGAAAACACCTGCCCCAACGGGGCACTTTCATGAATGCATTTTGCTCCCCCAGAGTGTCTGAATGCCACGTATGGGCCTTAGCAGGAGAAGGCCCCCAGTAGGCCTAGAAGACCTTGCCATGCACTGGCAGGGCTCCGGGGCAAAGCTGTCCTTTCTCTCCATTCTGCTTCCCAATTTGAATGTCAGCTTGAGGTAGCATGCGGACAGGAAGGAGATCCATGGGGAAGGCAAAGCACAGAGTGCTTACCATATAGCTCCAGGCCCCTGAGCTAGCTTGACAAGCATGGAAGTTAAAGCCTGTCTAGAACTGCCTTCCAGAGGCCGTTTTAAAGTAGGGGGGACCTCTTGCTACACAAGCTAGCAAGATAGAGTGTCCTGCTCTGGCCTTTGCTCTGACAACACAGTGGATGCAAAGTGCCTGTGCAATGGAGGGTGCTCTGAAGCTGCAGGAGAGACTTTTGGCACACAGTGTTCTCCCATGCCAAATGGTGCCGACACAGTGTGCATCTCTTCCTGCAAGGCTCTTGAGCACTTCAAGAGTACGTGGACTAGAGTTTCAGGGAACGTGCTGCAGGCCTTTCTGGATGGAAAAGCTGCCACCTCTTCAGAGGGCCAATTGTCACGTTTCGTGTGTCCTCCAGATCAACAGTGTTGTCTGCTGAGCTCCTTGCAAGGGATGGTCAAGCACCCTGTTTTCCTCGAAGAGACTCCCCTTTCCAATAAGCGGCTTGCCAGCAGGGAAGAAAAGTCAAGTAGCAAAGGAGATCAGCATGCAGCTTAGAGGCCTCTGGAATCCTGCTTTACAATGGGTCCTGGGTCTTTGGTCATCAGGCTTCCATGTGAATGGGGACACACAGCCTGTGTCCTGCAGCTTCTGAGCAGGCAAAGAGATATGCATGCCACACACTGGGGACATTCTCAAATGAACTTTGCTCAGTAGTGGGCCTGCGTGCTGTGAATGGTCTACGTGAGGCAGGCCTTAGGGAATCCTAGGTGATACAGGGGACTTGCCAGGGACTAGCAGTGTTCATGGTCATCATTTCCATTTAGTGCAGGCTGGAGGCACATTCAAGGATCTCTCTGAGGCAGAGGACACCTCAGGTAGGATTTCCCAGGGTGAGCACGTAGCACAGCATTTCTCTCATTGCAGTTCCACATTCCTCCCACAGGCAGTCCTGCCTGGCATTCTGGGATTCCCTAGAATGGTGTTCCTCGGGCAGTTGGAAAGTTGGGAATTGTAGATCTGCAAGCATGGCAAGCATGTCTTTGACATGGCTTTGTATACAAAGGGGATTCCATGGGCACCAGGCACTACGGAGACTTTTGGCACACAGGAAGATGTTCCACACACAGTGTTTCCCCGTGGAAAGCAGAGCGACCCCCAGCACACGTTTGCAATGAGTGGCACTCTCCCCATGGAAGCACTACTTGGACCAAGGTTTCATTGCCCCTGCTGCAGCCTTTCTAAATGGAGAGACTGCAGCTCATCTGGAGGCTACAGATCAATGACCATTCACCCTCGAGTTCCAGAGTGTTGTGGGATGGGGTCCTAGCAAGGAATGGGCAAGCACCCTGTATCTCTCAAGCAGTGATCTTTGGAGGACCACTGTGTGACCAGAGCTGCATCTGGGGGTTCCTCGCAACCTGACCACAGTGTCCTTTGGCCACAGCTGGTGTGAGTGCAGAGTTCAGGGCTCTGGCCCTGCTCTCCTGGCTAGAGTGCTGATTGCTCTGCATTACAAAGATCCTCAGCAACACAGCTCTAGGCCCTTCATTGTGGGCCAGGAAGGCCTGCTCTAGGGTGGGAAGTGCTGAGCTGCACGGAGAAAATCCCCTGTGCTTCACATTCACCTGGGAGCTTCTCCAGTGGTCCATCTACCACCAGTAGAAGCTAACTTGTAGAAACTGCCTGGGAAAGCAGGACACACTTTCCCTCTGCACAGCTAGGCTTCCACAAAGCCAGAGAACCCTAAGCCTCCCTAAGGCCTTCACTTTGTTATGCCCCGCAAGGTGTGCCATTGATCTGCCAAGGATATTGGCTTGCTCTAAAGACGGAGGCTTGGGACTGTGTATCCTGTCACAGTGGAGAGACTGCAGGCTTCCCTTGGCATCTGGTGTGAGAAAGGAAGGACAATGCCCCCCTTTGCACAGCGTTGAGGCTTGCCACCTCCTAAGCGGTCCTCCAAACCCTGTTGCTCCCCTACCTTCCCTTCACTGCTGGCAAGCTTCTGGCAGGAACAGAGAGTTTCCCCCAAGAAACATGCAGCTTGCCATTCTAGGTAGGAACTCGTCCCTCAAGCCCCCTCCCTAAAAGGGGAATGAAACCTGACCACAAGCCTCCAGGGAAGGTTCCATTTCTGCCTCCAGCAAGGCATGCCTCAGGTGCCTGGGCATTCTTCTCCATGGATTGCTTTCATGATTCTGTGCTCCCTCCAAGGTTGTGTCAGCTCCTGTGTGCACCATATTGCATGCAGGACCACTGTGTGCCAAAGGCGATTTCTGGGAATGCGGAGCCACAGGGCTCCAGCCACGGGGGCCTGTGGAGCAGCTTGTTTGTGTTACTGAGGGAAAGCCTCTGCCCTGCTCTCCTCGTTCGAGAGGTTGATGTCCCCAGCTTTCCATCAGCCTCGGCAACACACACCTAGTCCCTACTTTCCACTTCCAGCAGGCCTCCTGCTCAAAGTGAGGACAGCTGAGCTGCTCTGCATGAGCACTGTGCTGAGCCCTCAGCCTGGGAGCTCCTAGGAGAGGGCTGCATACCTCTAACTGATGTTGCACCTGATCACCTCCCTGGGGAAGTGCCACAGAGGTTCCCTTTGCACGGCTAGGCCTCAGCATGCCAGGGGATCCCTCAGGCCTTCCAAAGGTCTTCACTTTCTATGACCTCTCAGCCTGTAGTCTCTGTGCTGAGGAAAGTGTCTTCATGCACAGACTGTGGGTGCAGCCTCTGTGTCTTGTCACAGCTCCGAAAATGCAGGGACAGATGCCGTGTGTTAACCCACACATTGGTGCCTGCCAGGGAAGGCAGTCAACTTCCCTTTGGTAGGCACAAGGATTCCAGCCTCACAGGTGCCCTCTGAACACCTTTGCTTGCTGACTAGTCTTCCCAGCTGGACAGCCCCTGGGAGGAGAAGAGGGTTTTCCCAATTGAAACAGGGGGCTGGCAATTCCCTGGAAGGCGCTCAGCCCTCAAGCCTCCTTCATTGGAGGGGACATGCAACCTGACCCCCAGCCTCCCGGAAATATGCCCTGTTCCCTGCCAGAAAGACAGGCAGCCCTGGCCTGATGACGGATGCACTGGTGGGCTTTCTCATTTCCGTGCCTTCAGGAGGCTCTGTGAGCTCCTGTGTGCTCCTTTCTTCACAGAGGACAGCTGTCTGCCATAAGCTTCGTGGGGGGCTTTTGAGCAACAAGGCTTCAGCCATGGGGGCCTCTGGATCAGCTTGTTTCTGTGCTGAGGGAAAAGCTCCCCCTGCTCTCCTTGTTAGAGAGGTTGATGTCCCCAGCATGCCAGCAGCCTCAGGAACACACACCTAGGCCCTTCTTTCCATTTCAGTCAGGCCTCCTGCTCTCAGTGAGAACACCTGAGCAGTGGTGTATACGCTCTGTGCTGAGCCCTCTGCCTGGGAGCTCCTACTGGAGAGCTCCCTCCTTCTAAGTGAAGCTGGATTGGATGACCTACATGGAGAACTGCAACACACTTTCCCTTTGCACTGCTAGGCCTCAACAAGTACCAGGGTCCTGTAGCCTTCCCATGGTCCTTACTATTGTCATGCCTTCTCAGCCTGCAATCTCTGTGCTAGGGAGCCATAGAGACCATTTGGGCTGCAGCCATTTCTGGATGGAGAACCTGCAGCTCACCTAGAGTCTATCAGTCTTTTTTTTTTCACCTCAAATGACAGAGTGCTGTGGGATGCCATCCAGGCCAGGAAGGGCAAGCACCCGGTTTCTTTGGAGTAGACTCACGTGATCTCTGGGACACTTGTCAGCAGTGAAGAGAAGATGGGTAGCAAGTGTGATTTCCTTGAAGCTTGGAGGCCACAGCTATCTCGCTTCCCAATGAGGAAATAACTTCTTATCATATCAGGGCCCGCCTTTAAAGTGGCCAGCCAGCCTCTGTTTCTGCAGCTTCTGAACCACCAGCAGAAACACCTGCCCCAACGGGGCACTTTCATGAATGCATTTTGCTCCCCCAGAGCGTCTGAATGCCATGTATGGCCTTAGCAGGAGAAGGCCCCAGTAGGCCTAGAAGACCTTGCCATGCACTGGCAGGGCTCCGGGCAAAGCTGTCCTTTCTCTCCATTCTGGTTCCCAATTTGAATGTCAGCTTGAGGTAGCATGCGGACAGGAAGGAGATCCATGGGGAAGGCAAAGCACAGAGTGCTTACCATATAGCTCCAGGCCCCTGAGCTAGCTTGACAAGCATGGAAGTTAAAGCCTGTCTAGAACTGCCTTCCAGAGGCCGTTTTAAAGTAGGGGGACCTCTTGCTACACAAGCTAGCAAGATAGAGTGTCCTGCTCTGGCCTTTGCTCTGACAACACAGTGGATGCAAAGTGCCTGTGCAATGGAGGGTGCTCTGAAGCTGCAGGAGAGACTTTTGGCACACAGTGTTCTCCCATGCCAAATGGTGCCGACACAGTGTGCATCTCTTCCTGCAAGGCTCTTGAGCACTTCAAGAGTACGTGGACTAGAGTTTCAGGGAACGTGCTGCAGGCCTTTCTGGATGGAAAAGCTGCCGCCTCTTCAGAGGCCAATTGTCACGTTTCGTGTGTCCTCCAGATCAACAGTGTTGTCTGCTGAGCTCCTTGCAAGGGATGGCAAGCACCCTGTTTCCTCGGAAGAGACTCCCCTTTCCAATAAGCGGCTTGCCAGCAGGGAAGAAAAGTCAAGTAGCAAAGGAGATCAGCATGCAGCTTAGAGGCCTCTGGAATCCTGCTTTACAATGGGGTCCTGGGTCTTTGGTCATCAGGCTTCCATGTGAATGGGGACACACAGCCTGTGTCCCTGCAGCTTCTGAGCAGGCAAAGAGATATGCATGCCACACACTGGGACATTCTCAAATGAACTTTGCTCAGTAGTGGGCCTGCGTGCTGTGAATGGTCTACGTGAGGCAGGCCTTAGGGAATCCTAGGTGATACAGGGACTTGCCAGGGACTAGCAGTGTTCATGGTCATCATTTCCATTTAGTGCAGGCTGGAGGCACATTCAAGGATCTCTCTGAGGCAGAGACACCTCAGGTAGGATTTCCCAGGGTGAGCACGTAGCACAGCATTTCTCTCATTGCAGTTCCACATTCCTCCCACAGGCAGTCCTGCCTGGCATTCTGGGATTCCCTAGAATGGTGTTCCTCGGGCAGTTGGAAAGTTGGGAATTGTAGATCTGCAAGCATGGCAAGCATGTCTTTGACATGGCTTTGTATACAAAGGGGATTCCATGGGCACCAGGCACTACGGAGACTTTTGGCACACAGGGAAGATGTTCCACACACAGTGTTCCCCGTGGAAAGCAGAGCGACCCCCAGCACACGTTTGCAATGAGTGGCACTCTCCCATGGAAGCACTACTTGGACCAAGGTTTCATTGCCCCTGCTGCAGGCCTTTCTAAATGGAGAGACTGCAGCTCATCTGGAGGCTACAGATCAATGACCATTCACCCTCGAGTTCCAGAGTGTTGTGGGATGGGGTCCTAGCAAGGAATGGCAAGCACCCTGTATCTCTCAAGCAGTGATCTTTGGAGGACCACTGTGTGACCAGAGCTGCATCTGGGGGTTCCTCGCAACCTGACCACAGTGTCCTTTGGCCACAGCTGGTGTGTGTGCAGAGTTCAGGGCTCTGCCCTGCTCTCCTGGCTAGAGTGCTGATTGCTCTGCATTACAAAGAGCCTCAGCAACACAGCTCTAGGCCCTTCATTGTGGGCCAGGAAGGCCTGCTCTCGGTGGGAAGTGCTGAGCTGCACGGAGAAATCCCTGTGCTTCACATTCACCCTGGGAGCTTCTCCCAGTGGTCCATCTACCACCAGTAGAAGCTAACTTGTAGAAACTGCCTGGGAAAGCAGGACACACTTTCCCTCTGCACAGCTAGGCTTCCACAAAGCCAGAGAACCCTAAGCCTCCCTAAGGCCTTCACTTTGTTATGCCCCGCAAGGTGTGCCATTGATCTGCCGAGGATATTGGCTTGCTCTAAAGACGGAGGCTTGGGACTGTGTATCCTGTCACAGTGGAGAGACTGCAGGCTTCCCTTGGCATCTGGTGTGAGAAAGGAAGGACAATGCCCCCTTTGCACAGCGTGAGGCTTGCCACCTCCAAGCGGTCCTCCAAACCCTGTTGCTCCCCACCTTCCCTTCACTGCTGGCAAGCTTCTGGCAGGAACAGAGAGTTTCCCCCAAGAAACATGCAGCTTGCCATTCTAGGTAGGAACTCGTCCCTCAAGCCCCCTCCCTAAAAGGGGAATGAAACCTGACCACAAGCCTCCAGGGAAGGTTCCATTTCTGCCTCCAGCAAGGCATGCCTCAGGTGCCTGGGCATTCTTCTCCATGGATTGCTTTCATGATTCTGTGCTCCCTCCAATGTTGTGTCAGCTCCTGTGTGCACCATATTGCATGCAGGACCACTGTGTGCCAAAGGCGTTTTCTGGGAATGCGGAGCCACAGGGCTCCAGCCACGGGGGCCTGTGGAGCAGCTTGTTTGTGTACTGAGGGAAAGCCTCTGCCCTGCTCTCCTCGTTCGAGAGGTTGATGTCCCCAGCTTTCCATCAGCCTCGGCAACACACACCTAGTCCCTACTTTCCACTTCCAGCAGGCCTCCTGCTCAAAGTGAGGACAGCTGAGCTGCTCTGCATGAGCACTGTGCTGAGCCCTCAGCCTGGGAGCTCCTAGGAGAGGGCTGCATACCTCTAACTGATGTTGCACCTGATCACCTCCCTGGGGAAGTGCCACAGAGGTTCCCTTTGCATGGCTAGCCCTCAGCATGCCAGGGGATCCCTCAGGCCTTCCAAAGGTCTTCACTTTCTATGACCTCTCAGCCTGTAGTCTCTGTGCTGAGGAAAGTGTCTTCATGCACAGACTGTGGGTGCAGCCTCTGTGTCTTGTCACAGCTCCGAAAATGCAGGGACAGATGCCGTGTGTTAACCCACACATTGGTGCCTGCCAGGGAAGGCAGTCAACTTCCCTTTGGTAGGCACAAGGATTCCAGCCTCACAGGTGCCCTCTGAACACCTTTGCTTGCTGACTAGTCTTCCCAGCTGGACAGCCCCTGGGAGGAGAAGAGGGTTTTCCCAATTGAAACAGGGGGCTGGCAATTCCCTGGAAGGCGCTCAGCCCTCAAGCCTCCTTCATTGGAGGGGACATGCAACCTGACCCCCAGCCTCCCGGAAATATGCCCTGTTCCCTGCCAGAAAGACAGGCAGCCCTGGCCTGATGACGGATGCACTGGTGGGCTTTCTCATTTCCGTGCCTTCAGGAGGCTCTGTGAGCTCCTGTGTGCTCCTTTCTTCACAGAGGACAGCTGTCTGCCATAAGCTTCGTGGGGGGCTTTTGAGCAACAAGGCTTCAGCCATGGGGGCCTCTGGATCAGCTTGTTTCTGTGCTGAGGGAAAAGCTCCCCCTGCTCTCCTTGTTAGAGAGGTTGATGTCCCCAGCATGCCAGCAGCCTCAGGAACACACACCTAGGCCCTTCTTTCCATTTCAGTCAGGCCTCCTGCTCTCAGTGAGAACACCTGAGCAGTGGTGTATACGCTCTGTGCTGAGCCCTCTGCCTGGGAGCTCCTACTGGAGAGCTCCCTCCTTCTAAGTGAAGCTGGATTGGATGACCTACATGGAGAACTGCAACACACTTTCCCTTTGCACTGCTAGGCCTCAACAAGTACCAGGGTCCTGTAGCCTTCCCATGGTCCTTACTATTGTCATGCCTTCTCAGCCTGCAATCTCTGTGCTAGGGAGCCATAGAGACCATTTGGGCTGCAGCCATTTCTGGATGGAGAACCTGCAGCTCACCTAGAGTCTATCAGTCTTTTTTTTTTCACCTCAAATGACAGAGTGCTGTGGGATGCCATCCAGGCCAGGAAGGGCAAGCACCCGGTTTCTTTGGAGTAGACTCACGTGATCTCTGGGACACTTGTCAGCAGTGAAGAGAAGATGGGTAGCAAGTGTGATTTCCTTGAAGCTTGGAGGCCACAGCTATCTCGCTTCCCAATGAGGAAATAACTTCTTATCATATCAGGGCCCGCCTTTAAAGTGGCCAGCCAGCCTCTGTTTCTGCAGCTTCTGAACCACCAGCAGAAACACCTGCCCCAACGGGGCACTTTCATGAATGCATTTTGCTCCCCCAGAGTGTCTGAATGCCATGTATGGCCTTAGCAGGAGAAGGCCCCAGTAGGCCTAGAAGACCTTGCCATGCACTGGCAGGGCTCCGGGCAAAGCTGTCCTTTCTCTCCATTCTGCTTCCCAATTTGAATGTCAGCTTGAGGTAGCATGCGGACAGGAAGGAGATCCATGGGGAAGGCAAAGCACAGAGTGCTTACCATATAGCTCCAGGCCCCTGAGCTAGCTTGACAAGCATGGAAGTTAAAGCCTGTCTAGAACTGCCTTCCAGAGGCCGTTTTAAAGTAGGGGGACCTCTTGCTACACAAGCTAGCAAGATAGAGTGTCCTGCTCTGGCCTTTGCTCTGACAACACAGTGGATGCAAAGTGCCTGTGCAATGGAGGGTGCTCTGAAGCTGCAGGAGAGACTTTTGGCACACAGTGTTCTCCCATGCCAAATGGTGCCGACACAGTGTGCATCTCTTCCTGCAAGGCTCTTGAGCACTTCAAGAGTACGTGGACTAGAGTTTCAGGGAACGTGCTGCAGGCCTTTCTGGATGGAAAAGCTGCCGCCTCTTCAGAGGCCAATTGTCACGTTTCGTGTGTCCTCCAGATCAACAGTGTTGTCTGCTGAGCTCCTTGCAAGGGATGGCAAGCACCCTGTTTCCTCGGAAGAGACTCCCCTTTCCAATAAGCGGCTTGCCAGCAGGGAAGAAAAGTCAAGTAGCAAAGGAGATCAGCATGCAGCTTAGAGGCCTCTGGAATCCTGCTTTACAATGGGGTCCTGGGTCTTTGGTCATCAGGCTTCCATGTGAATGGGGACACACAGCCTGTGTCCCTGCAGCTTCTGAGCAGGCAAAGAGATATGCATGCCACACACTGGGACATTCTCAAATGAACTTTGCTCAGTAGTGGGCCTGCGTGCTGTGAATGGTCTACGTGAGGCAGGCCTTAGGGAATCCTAGGTGATACAGGGACTTGCCAGGGACTAGCAGTGTTCATGGTCATCATTTCCATTTAGTGCAGGCTGGAGGCACATTCAAGGATCTCTCTGAGGCAGAGACACCTCAGGTAGGATTTCCCAGGGTGAGCACGTAGCACAGCATTTCTCTCATTGCAGTTCCACATTCCTCCCACAGGCAGTCCTGCCTGGCATTCTGGGATTCCCTAGAATGGTGTTCCTCGGGCAGTTGGAAAGTTGGGAATTGTAGATCTGCAAGCATGGCAAGCATGTCTTTGACATGGCTTTGTATACAAAGGGGATTCCATGGGCACCAGGCACTACGGAGACTTTTGGCACACAGGGAAGATGTTCCACACACAGTGTTCCCCGTGGAAAGCAGAGCGACCCCCAGCACACGTTTGCAATGAGTGGCACTCTCCCATGGAAGCACTACTTGGACCAAGGTTTCATTGCCCCTGCTGCAGGCCTTTCTAAATGGAGAGACTGCAGCTCATCTGGAGGCTACAGATCAATGACCATTCACCCTCGAGTTCCAGAGTGTTGTGGGATGGGGTCCTAGCAAGGAATGGCAAGCACCCTGTATCTCTCAAGCAGTGATCTTTGGAGGACCACTGTGTGACCAGAGCTGCATCTGGGGGTTCCTCGCAACCTGACCACAGTGTCCTTTGGCCACAGCTGGTGTGTGTGCAGAGTTCAGGGCTCTGCCCTGCTCTCCTGGCTAGAGTGCTGATTGCTCTGCATTACAAAGAGCCTCAGCAACACAGCTCTAGGCCCTTCATTGTGGGCCAGGAAGGCCTGCTCTCGGTGGGAAGTGCTGAGCTGCACGGAGAAATCCCTGTGCTTCACATTCACCCTGGGAGCTTCTCCCAGTGGTCCATCTACCACCAGTAGAAGCTAACTTGTAGAAACTGCCTGGGAAAGCAGGACACACTTTCCCTCTGCACAGCTAGGCTTCCACAAAGCCAGAGAACGCTAAGCCTCCCTAAGGCCTTCACTTTGTTATGCCCCGCAAGGTGTGCCATTGATCTGCCGAGGATATTGGCTTGCTCTAAAGACGGAGGCTTGGGACTGTGTATCCTGTCACAGTGGAGAGACTGCAGGCTTCCCTTGGCATCTGGTGTGAGAAAGGAAGGACAATGCCCCCTTTGCACAGCGTGAGGCTTGCCACCTCCAAGCGGTCCTCCAAACCCTGTTGCTCCCCACCTTCCCTTCACTGCTGGCAAGCTTCTGGCAGGAACAGAGAGTTTCCCCCAAGAAACATGCAGCTTGCCCTTCTAGGTAGGAACTCGTCCCTCAAGCCCCCTCCCTAAAAGGGGAATGAAACCTGACCACAAGCCTCCAGGGAAGGTTCCATTTCTGCCTCCAGCAAGGCATGCCTCAGGTGCCTGGGCATTCTTCTCCATGGATTGCTTTCATGATTCTCTGCTCCCTCCAAGGTTGTGTCAGCTCCTGTGTGCACCATATTGCATGCAGGACCACTGTGTGCCAAAGGCGATTTCTGGGAATGCGGAGCCACAGGGCTCCAGCCACGGGGGCCTGTGGAGCAGCTTGTTTGTGTACTGAGGGAAAGCCTCTGCCCTGCTCTCCTCGTTCGAGAGGTTGATGTCCCCAGCTTTCCATCAGCCTCGGCAACACACACCTAGTCCCTACTTTCCACTTCCAGCAGGCCTCCTGCTCAAAGTGAGGACAGCTGAGCTGCTCTGCATGAGCACTGTGCTGAGCCCTCAGCCTGGGAGCTCCTAGGAGAGGGCTGCATACCTCTAACTGATGTTGCACCTGATCACCTCCCTGGGGAAGTGCCACAGAGGTTCCCTTTGCATGGCTAGCCCTCAGCATGCCAGGGGATCCCTCAGGCCTTCCAAAGGTCTTCACTTTCTATGACCTCTCAGCCTGTAGTCTCTGTGCTGAGGAAAGTGTCTTCATGCACAGACTGTGGGTGCAGCCTCTGTGTCTTGTCACAGCTCCGAAAATGCAGGGACAGATGCCGTGTGTTAACCCACACATTGGTGCCTGCCAGGGAAGGCAGTCAACTTCCCTTTGGTAGGCACAAGGATTCCAGCCTCACAGGTGCCCTCTGAACACCTTTGCTTGCTGACTAGTCTTCCCAGCTGGACAGCCCCTGGGAGGAGAAGAGGGTTTTCCCAATTGAAACAGGGGGCTGGCAATTCCCTGGAAGGCGCTCAGCCCTCAAGCCTCCTTCATTGGAGGGGACATGCAACCTGACCCCCAGCCTCCCGGAAATATGCCCTGTTCCCTGCCAGAAAGACAGGCAGCCCTGGCCTGATGACGGATGCACTGGTGGGCTTTCTCATTTCCGTGCCTTCAGGAGGCTCTGTGAGCTCCTGTGTGCTCCTTTCTTCACAGAGGACAGCTGTCTGCCATAAGCTTCGTGGGGGGCTTTTGAGCAACAAGGCTTCAGCCATGGGGGCCTCTGGATCAGCTTGTTTCTGTGCTGAGGGAAAAGCTCCCCCTGCTCTCCTTGTTAGAGAGGTTGATGTCCCCAGCATGCCAGCAGCCTCAGGAACACACACCTAGGCCCTTCTTTCCATTTCAGTCAGGCCTCCTGCTCTCAGTGAGAACACCTGAGCAGTGGTGTATACGCTCTGTGCTGAGCCCTCTGCCTGGGAGCTCCTACTGGAGAGCTCCCTCCTTCTAAGTGAAGCTGGATTGGATGACCTACATGGAGAACTGCAACACACTTTCCCTTTGCACTGCTAGGCCTCAACAAGTACCAGGGTCCTGTAGCCTTCCCATGGTCCTTACTATTGTCATGCCTTCTCAGCCTGCAATCTCTGTGCTAGGGAGCCATAGAGACCATTTGGGCTGCAGCCATTTCTGGATGGAGAACCTGCAGCTCACCTAGAGTCTATCAGTCTTTTTTTTTTCACCTCAAATGACAGAGTGCTGTGGGATGCCATCCAGGCCAGGAAGGGCAAGCACCCGGTTTCTTTGGAGTAGACTCACGTGATCTCTGGGACACTTGTCAGCAGTGAAGAGAAGATGGGTAGCAAGTGTGATTTCCTTGAAGCTTGGAGGCCACAGCTATCTCGCTTCCCAATGAGGAAATAACTTCTTATCATATCAGGGCCCGCCTTTAAAGTGGCCAGCCAGCCTCTGTTTCTGCAGCTTCTGAACCACCAGCAGAAACACCTGCCCCAACGGGGCACTTTCATGAATGCATTTTGCTCCCCCAGAGTGTCTGAATGCCATGTATGGCCTTAGCAGGAGAAGGCCCCAGTAGGCCTAGAAGACCTTGCCATGCACTGGCAGGGCTCCGGGCAAAGCTGTCCTTTCTCTCCATTCTGCTTCCCAATTTGAATGTCAGCTTGAGGTAGCATGCGGACAGGAAGGAGATCCATGGGGAAGGCAAAGCACAGAGTGCTTACCATATAGCTCCAGGCCCCTGAGCTAGCTTGACAAGCATGGAAGTTAAAGCCTGTCTAGAACTGCCTTCCAGAGGCCGTTTTAAAGTAGGGGGACCTCTTGCTACACAAGCTAGCAAGATAGAGTGTCCTGCTCTGGCCTTTGCTCTGACAACACAGTGGATGCAAAGTGCCTGTGCAATGGAGGGTGCTCTGAAGCTGCAGGAGAGACTTTTGGCACACAGTGTTCTCCCATGCCAAATGGTGCCGACACAGTGTGCATCTCTTCCTGCAAGGCTCTTGAGCACTTCCAGAGTACGTGGACTAGAGTTTCAGGGAACGTGCTGCAGGCCTTTCTGGATGGAAAAGCTGCCGCCTCTTCAGAGGCCAATTGTCACGTTTCGTGTGTCCTCCAGATCAACAGTGTTGTCTGCTGAGCTCCTTGCAAGGGATGGCAAGCACCCTGTTTCCTCGGAAGAGACTCCCCTTTCCAATAAGCGGCTTGCCAGCAGGGAAGAAAAGTCAAGTAGCAAAGGAGATCAGCATGCAGCTTAGAGGCCTCTGGAATCCTGCTTTACAATGGGGTCCTGGGTCTTTGGTCATCAGGCTTCCATGTGAATGGGGACACACAGCCTGTGTCCCTGCAGCTTCTGAGCAGGCAAAGAGATATGCATGCCACACACTGGGACATTCTCAAATGAACTTTGCTCAGTAGTGGGCCTGCGTGCTGTGAATGGTCTACGTGAGGCAGGCCTTAGGGAATCCTAGGTGATACAGGGACTTGCCAGGGACTAGCAGTGTTCATGGTCATCATTTCCATTTAGTGCAGGCTGGAGGCACATTCAAGGATCTCTCTGAGGCAGAGACACCTCAGGTAGGATTTCCCAGGGTGAGCACGTAGCACAGCATTTCTCTCATTGCAGTTCCACATTCCTCCCACAGGCAGTCCTGCCTGGCATTCTGGGATTCCCTAGAATGGTGTTCCTCGGGCAGTTGGAAAGTTGGGAATTGTAGATCTGCAAGCATGGCAAGCATGTCTTTGACATGGCTTTGTATACAAAGGGGATTCCATGGGCACCAGGCACTACGGAGACTTTTGGCACACAGGGAAGATGTTCCACACACAGTGTTCCCCGTGGAAAGCAGAGCGACCCCCAGCACACGTTTGCAATGAGTGGCACTCTCCCATGGAAGCACTACTTGGACCAAGGTTTCATTGCCCCTGCTGCAGGCCTTTCTAAGTGGAGAGACTGCAGCTCATCTGGAGGCTACAGATCAATGACCATTCACCCTCGAGTTCCAGAGTGTTGTGGGATGGGGTCCTAGCAAGGAATGGCAAGCACCCTGTATCTCTCAAGCAGTGATCTTTGGAGGACCACTGTGTGACCAGAGCTGCATCTGGGGGTTCCTCGCAAGCTGACCACAGTGTCCTTTGGCCACAGCTGGTGTGTGTGCAGAGTTCAGGGCTCTGCCCTGCTCTCCTGGCTAGAGTGCTGATTGCTCTGCATTACAAAGAGCCTCAGCAACACAGCTCTAGGCCCTTCATTGTGGGCCAGGAAGGCCTGCTCTCGGTGGGAAGTGCTGAGCTGCACGGAGAAATCCCTGTGCTTCACATTCACCCTGGGAGCTTCTCCCAGTGGTCCATCTACCACCAGTAGAAGCTAACTTGTAGAAACTGCCTGGGAAAGCAGGACACACTTTCCCTCTGCACAGCTAGGCTTCCACAAAGCCAGAGAACGCTAAGCCTCCCTAAGGCCTTCACTTTGTTATGCCCCGCAAGGTGTGCCATTGATCTGCCGAGGATATTGGCTTGCTCTAAAGACGGAGGCTTGGGACTGTGTATCCTGTCACAGTGGAGAGACTGCAGGCTTCCCTTGGCATCTGGTGTGAGAAAGGAAGGACAATGCCCCCTTTGCACAGCGTGAGGCTTGCCACCTCCAAGCGGTCCTCCAAACCCTGTTGCTCCCCACCTTCCCTTCACTGCTGGCAAGCTTCTGGCAGGAACAGAGAGTTTCCCCCAAGAAACATGCAGCTTGCCCTTCTAGGTAGGAACTCGTCCCTCAAGCCCCCTCCCTAAAAGGGGAATGAAACCTGACCACAAGCCTCCAGGGAAGGTTCCATTTCTGCCTCCAGCAAGGCATGCCTCAGGTGCCTGGGCATTCTTCTCCATGGATTGCTTTCATGATTCTCTGCTCCCTCCAAGGTTGTGTCAGCTCCTGTGTGCACCATATTGCATGCAGGACCACTGTGTGCCAAAGGCGATTTCTGGGAATGCGGAGCCACAGGGCTCCAGCCACGGGGGCCTGTGGAGCAGCTTGTTTGTGTACTGAGGGAAAGCCTCTGCCCTGCTCTCCTCGTTCGAGAGGTTGATGTCCCCAGCTTTCCATCAGCCTCGGCAACACACACCTAGTCCCTACTTTCCACTTCCAGCAGGCCTCCTGCTCAAAGTGAGGACAGCTGAGCTGCTCTGCATGAGCACTGTGCTGAGCCCTCAGCCTGGGAGCTCCTAGGAGAGGGCTGCATACCTCTAACTGATGTTGCACCTGATCACCTCCCTGGGGAAGTGCCACAGAGGTTCCCTTTGCATGGCTAGCCCTCAGCATGCCAGGGGATCCCTCAGGCCTTCCAAAGGTCTTCACTTTCTATGACCTCTCAGCCTGTAGTCTCTGTGCTGAGGAAAGTGTCTTCATGCACAGACTGTGGGTGCAGCCTCTGTGTCTTGTCACAGCTCCGAAAATGCAGGGACAGATGCCGTGTGTTAACCCACACATTGGTGCCTGCCAGGGAAGGCAGTCAACTTCCCTTTGGTAGGCACAAGGATTCCAGCCTCACAGGTGCCCTCTGAACACCTTTGCTTGCTGACTAGTCTTCCCAGCTGGACAGCCCCTGGGAGGAGAAGAGGGTTTTCCCAATTGAAACAGGGGGCTGGCAATTCCCTGGAAGGCGCTCAGCCCTCAAGCCTCCTTCATTGGAGGGGACATGCAACCTGACCCCCAGCCTCCCGGAAATATGCCCTGTTCCCTGCCAGAAAGACAGGCAGCCCTGGCCTGATGACGGATGCACTGGTGGGCTTTCTCATTTCCGTGCCTTCAGGAGGCTCTGTGAGCTCCTGTGTGCTCCTTTCTTCACAGAGGACAGCTGTCTGCCATAAGCTTCGTGGGGGGCTTTTGAGCAACAAGGCTTCAGCCATGGGGGCCTCTGGATCAGCTTGTTTCTGTGCTGAGGGAAAAGCTCCCCCTGCTCTCCTTGTTAGAGAGGTTGATGTCCCCAGCATGCCAGCAGCCTCAGGAACACACACCTAGGCCCTTCTTTCCATTTCAGTCAGGCCTCCTGCTCTCAGTGAGAACACCTGAGCAGTGGTGTATACGCTCTGTGCTGAGCCCTCTGCCTGGGAGCTCCTACTGGAGAGCTCCCTCCTTCTAAGTGAAGCTGGATTGGATGACCTACATGGAGAACTGCAACACACTTTCCCTTTGCACTGCTAGGCCTCAACAAGTACCAGGGTCCTGTAGCCTTCCCATGGTCCTTACTATTGTCATGCCTTCTCAGCCTGCAATCTCTGTGCTAGGGAGCCATAGAGACCATTTGGGCTGCAGCCATTTCTGGATGGAGAACCTGCAGCTCACCTAGAGTCTATCAGTCTTTTTTTTTTCACCTCAAATGACAGAGTGCTGTGGGATGCCATCCAGGCCAGGAAGGGCAAGCACCCGGTTTCTTTGGAGTAGACTCACGTGATCTCTGGGACACTTGTCAGCAGTGAAGAGAAGATGGGTAGCAAGTGTGATTTCCTTGAAGCTTGGAGGCCACAGCTATCTCGCTTCCCAATGAGGAAATAACTTCTTATCATATCAGGGCCCGCCTTTAAAGTGGCCAGCCAGCCTCTGTTTCTGCAGCTTCTGAACCACCAGCAGAAACACCTGCCCCAACGGGGCACTTTCATGAATGCATTTTGCTCCCCCAGAGTGTCTGAATGCCATGTATGGCCTTAGCAGGAGAAGGCCCCAGTAGGCCTAGAAGACCTTGCCATGCACTGGCAGGGCTCCGGGCAAAGCTGTCCTTTCTCTCCATTCTGCTTCCCAATTTGAATGTCAGCTTGAGGTAGCATGCGGACAGGAAGGAGATCCATGGGGAAGGCAAAGCACAGAGTGCTTACCATATAGCTCCAGGCCCCTGAGCTAGCTTGACAAGCATGGAAGTTAAAGCCTGTCTAGAACTGCCTTCCAGAGGCCGTTTTAAAGTAGGGGGACCTCTTGCTACACAAGCTAGCAAGATAGAGTGTCCTGCTCTGGCCTTTGCTCTGACAACACAGTGGATGCAAAGTGCCTGTGCAATGGAGGGTGCTCTGAAGCTGCAGGAGAGACTTTTGGCACACAGTGTTCTCCCATGCCAAATGGTGCCGACACAGTGTGCATCTCTTCCTGCAAGGCTCTTGAGCACTTCAAGAGTACGTGGACTAGAGTTTCAGGGAACGTGCTGCAGGCCTTTCTGGATGGAAAAGCTGCCGCCTCTTCAGAGGCCAATTGTCACGTTTCGTGTGTCCTCCAGATCAACAGTGTTGTCTGCTGAGCTCCTTGCAAGGGATGGCAAGCACCCTGTTTCCTCGGAAGAGACTCCCCTTTCCAATAAGCGGCTTGCCAGCAGGGAAGAAAAGTCAAGTAGCAAAGGAGATCAGCATGCAGCTTAGAGGCCTCTGGAATCCTGCTTTACAATGGGGTCCTGGGTCTTTGGTCATCAGGCTTCCATGTGAATGGGGACACACAGCCTGTGTCCCTGCAGCTTCTGAGCAGGCAAAGAGATATGCATGCCACACACTGGGACATTCTCAAATGAACTTTGCTCAGTAGTGGGCCTGCGTGCTGTGAATGGTCTACGTGAGGCAGGCCTTAGGGGATCCTAGGTGATACAGGGACTTGCCAGGGACTAGCAGTGTTCATGGTCATCATTTCCATTTAGTGCAGGCTGGAGGCACATTCAAGGATCTCTCTGAGGCAGAGACACCTCAGGTAGGATTTCCCAGGGTGAGCACGTAGCACAGCATTTCTCTCATTGCAGTTCCACATTCCTCCCACAGGCAGTCCTGCCTGGCATTCTGGGATTCCCTAGAATGGTGTTCCTCGGGCAGTTGGAAAGTTGGGAATTGTAGATCTGCAAGCATGGCAAGCATGTCTTTGACATGGCTTTGTATACAAAGGGGATTCCATGGGCACCAGGCACTACGGAGACTTTTGGCACACAGGGAAGATGTTCCACACACAGTGTTCCCCGTGGAAAGCAGAGCGACCCCCAGCACACGTTTGCAATGAGTGGCACTCTCCCATGGAAGCACTACTTGGACCAAGGTTTCATTGCCCCTGCTGCAGGCCTTTCTAAGTGGAGAGACTGCAGCTCATCTGGAGGCTACAGATCAATGACCATTCACCCTCGAGTTCCAGAGTGTTGTGGGATGGGGTCCTAGCAAGGAATGGCAAGCACCCTGTATCTCTCAAGCAGTGATCTTTGGAGGACCACTGTGTGACCAGAGCTGCATCTGGGGGTTCCTCGCAACCTGACCACAGTGTCCTTTGGCCACAGCTGGTGTGTGTGCAGAGTTCAGGGCTCTGCCCTGCTCTCCTGGCTAGAGTGCTGATTGCTCTGCATTACAAAGAGCCTCAGCAACACAGCTCTAGGCCCTTCATTGTGGGCCAGGAAGGCCTGCTCTCGGTGGGAAGTGCTGAGCTGCACGGAGAAATCCCTGTGCTTCACATTCACCCTGGGAGCTTCTCCCAGTGGTCCATCTACCACCAGTAGAAGCTAACTTGTAGAAACTGCCTGGGAAAGCAGGACACACTTTCCCTCTGCACAGCTAGGCTTCCACAAAGCCAGAGAACGCTAAGCCTCCCTAAGGCCTTCACTTTGTTATGCCCCGCAAGGTGTGCCATTGATCTGCCGAGGATATTGGCTTGCTCTAAAGACGGAGGCTTGGGACTGTGTATCCTGTCACAGTGGAGAGACTGCAGGCTTCCCTTGGCATCTGGTGTGAGAAAGGAAGGACAATGCCCCCTTTGCACAGCGTGAGGCTTGCCACCTCCAAGCGGTCCTCCAAACCCTGTTGCTCCCCACCTTCCCTTCACTGCTGGCAAGCTTCTGGCAGGAACAGAGAGTTTCCCCCAAGAAACATGCAGCTTGCCCTTCTAGGTAGGAACTCGTCCCTCAAGCCCCCTCCCTAAAAGGGGAATGAAACCTGACCACAAGCCTCCAGGGAAGGTTCCATTTCTGCCTCCAGCAAGGCATGCCTCAGGTGCCTGGGCATTCTTCTCCATGGATTGCTTTCATGATTCTCTGCTCCCTCCAAGGTTGTGTCAGCTCCTGTGTGCACCATATTGCATGCAGGACCACTGTGTGCCAAAGGCGATTTCTGGGAATGCGGAGCCACAGGGCTCCAGCCACGGGGGCCTGTGGAGCAGCTTGTTTGTGTACTGAGGGAAAGCCTCTGCCCTGCTCTCCTCGTTCGAGAGGTTGATGTCCCCAGCTTTCCATCAGCCTCGGCAACACACACCTAGTCCCTACTTTCCACTTCCAGCAGGCCTCCTGCTCAAAGTGAGGACAGCTGAGCTGCTCTGCATGAGCACTGTGCTGAGCCCTCAGCCTGGGAGCTCCTAGGAGAGGGCTGCATACCTCTAACTGATGTTGCACCTGATCACCTCCCTGGGGAAGTGCCACAGAGGTTCCCTTTGCATGGCTAGCCCTCAGCATGCCAGGGGATCCCTCAGGCCTTCCAAAGGTCTTCACTTTCTATGACCTCTCAGCCTGTAGTCTCTGTGCTGAGGAAAGTGTCTTCATGCACAGACTGTGGGTGCAGCCTCTGTGTCTTGTCACAGCTCCGAAAATGCAGGGACAGATGCCGTGTGTTAACCCACACATTGGTGCCTGCCAGGGAAGGCAGTCAACTTCCCTTTGGTAGGCACAAGGATTCCAGCCTCACAGGTGCCCTCTGAACACCTTTGCTTGCTGACTAGTCTTCCCAGCTGGACAGCCCCTGGGAGGAGAAGAGGGTTTTCCCAATTGAAACAGGGGGCTGGCAATTCCCTGGAAGGCGCTCAGCCCTCAAGCCTCCTTCATTGGAGGGGACATGCAACCTGACCCCCAGCCTCCCGGAAATATGCCCTGTTCCCTGCCAGAAAGACAGGCAGCCCTGGCCTGATGACGGATGCACTGGTGGGCTTTCTCATTTCCGTGCCTTCAGGAGGCTCTGTGAGCTCCTGTGTGCTCCTTTCTTCACAGAGGACAGCTGTCTGCCATAAGCTTCGTGGGGGGCTTTTGAGCAACAAGGCTTCAGCCATGGGGGCCTCTGGATCAGCTTGTTTCTGTGCTGAGGGAAAAGCTCCCCCTGCTCTCCTTGTTAGAGAGGTTGATGTCCCCAGCATGCCAGCAGCCTCAGGAACACACACCTAGGCCCTTCTTTCCATTTCAGTCAGGCCTCCTGCTCTCAGTGAGAACACCTGAGCAGTGGTGTATACGCTCTGTGCTGAGCCCTCTGCCTGGGAGCTCCTACTGGAGAGCTCCCTCCTTCTAAGTGAAGCTGGATTGGATGACCTACATGGAGAACTGCAACACACTTTCCCTTTGCACTGCTAGGCCTCAACAAGTACCAGGGTCCTGTAGCCTTCCCATGGTCCTTACTATTGTCATGCCTTCTCAGCCTGCAATCTCTGTGCTAGGGAGCCATAGAGACCATTTGGGCTGCAGCCATTTCTGGATGGAGAACCTGCAGCTCACCTAGAGTCTATCAGTCTTTTTTTTTTCACCTCAAATGACAGAGTGCTGTGGGATGCCATCCAGGCCAGGAAGGGCAAGCACCCGGTTTCTTTGGAGTAGACTCACGTGATCTCTGGGACACTTGTCAGCAGTGAAGAGAAGATGGGTAGCAAGTGTGATTTCCTTGAAGCTTGGAGGCCACAGCTATCTCGCTTCCCAATGAGGAAATAACTTCTTATCATATCAGGGCCCGCCTTTAAAGTGGCCAGCCAGCCTCTGTTTCTGCAGCTTCTGAACCACCAGCAGAAACACCTGCCCCAACGGGGCACTTTCATGAATGCATTTTGCTCCCCCAGAGTGTCTGAATGCCATGTATGGCCTTAGCAGGAGAAGGCCCCAGTAGGCCTAGAAGACCTTGCCATGCACTGGCAGGGCTCCGGGCAAAGCTGTCCTTTCTCTCCATTCTGCTTCCCAATTTGAATGTCAGCTTGAGGTAGCATGCGGACAGGAAGGAGATCCATGGGGAAGGCAAAGCACAGAGTGCTTACCATATAGCTCCAGGCCCCTGAGCTAGCTTGACAAGCATGGAAGTTAAAGCCTGTCTAGAACTGCCTTCCAGAGGCCGTTTTAAAGTAGGGGGACCTCTTGCTACACAAGCTAGCAAGATAGAGTGTCCTGCTCTGGCCTTTGCTCTGACAACACAGTGGATGCAAAGTGCCTGTGCAATGGAGGGTGCTCTGAAGCTGCAGGAGAGACTTTTGGCACACAGTGTTCTCCCATGCCAAATGGTGCCGACACAGTGTGCATCTCTTCCTGCAAGGCTCTTGAGCACTTCAAGAGTACGTGGACTAGAGTTTCAGGGAACGTGCTGCAGGCCTTTCTGGATGGAAAAGCTGCCGCCTCTTCAGAGGCCAATTGTCACGTTTCGTGTGTCCTCCAGATCAACAGTGTTGTCTGCTGAGCTCCTTGCAAGGGATGGCAAGCACCCTGTTTCCTCGGAAGAGACTCCCCTTTCCAATAAGCGGCTTGCCAGCAGGGAAGAAAAGTCAAGTAGCAAAGGAGATCAGCATGCAGCTTAGAGGCCTCTGGAATCCTGCTTTACAATGGGGTCCTGGGTCTTTGGTCATCAGGCTTCCATGTGAATGGGGACACACAGCCTGTGTCCCTGCAGCTTCTGAGCAGGCAAAGAGATATGCATGCCACACACTGGGACATTCTCAAATGAACTTTGCTCAGTAGTGGGCCTGCGTGCTGTGAATGGTCTACGTGAGGCAGGCCTTAGGGGATCCTAGGTGATACAGGGACTTGCCAGGGACTAGCAGTGTTCATGGTCATCATTTCCATTTAGTGCAGGCTGGAGGCACATTCAAGGATCTCTCTGAGGCAGAGACACCTCAGGTAGGATTTCCCAGGGTGAGCACGTAGCACAGCATTTCTCTCATTGCAGTTCCACATTCCTCCCACAGGCAGTCCTGCCTGGCATTCTGGGATTCCCTAGAATGGTGTTCCTCGGGCAGTTGGAAAGTTGGGAATTGTAGATCTGCAAGCATGGCAAGCATGTCTTTGACATGGCTTTGTATACAAAGGGGATTCCATGGGCACCAGGCACTACGGAGACTTTTGGCACACAGGGAAGATGTTCCACACACAGTGTTCCCCGTGGAAAGCAGAGCGACCCCCAGCACACGTTTGCAATGAGTGGCACTCTCCCATGGAAGCACTACTTGGACCAAGGTTTCATTGCCCCTGCTGCAGGCCTTTCTAAGTGGAGAGACTGCAGCTCATCTGGAGGCTACAGATCAATGACCATTCACCCTCGAGTTCCAGAGTGTTGTGGGATGGGGTCCTAGCAAGGAATGGCAAGCACCCTGTATCTCTCAAGCAGTGATCTTTGGAGGACCACTGTGTGACCAGAGCTGCATCTGGGGGTTCCTCGCAACCTGACCACAGTGTCCTTTGGCCACAGCTGGTGTGTGTGCAGAGTTCAGGGCTCTGCCCTGCTCTCCTGGCTAGAGTGCTGATTGCTCTGCATTACAAAGAGCCTCAGCAACACAGCTCTAGGCCCTTCATTGTGGGCCAGGAAGGCCTGCTCTCGGTGGGAAGTGCTGAGCTGCACGGAGAAATCCCTGTGCTTCACATTCACCCTGGGAGCTTCTCCCAGTGGTCCATCTACCACCAGTAGAAGCTAACTTGTAGAAACTGCCTGGGAAAGCAGGACACACTTTCCCTCTGCACAGCTAGGCTTCCACAAAGCCAGAGAACGCTAAGCCTCCCTAAGGCCTTCACTTTGTTATGCCCCGCAAGGTGTGCCATTGATCTGCCGAGGATATTGGCTTGCTCTAAAGACGGAGGCTTGGGACTGTGTATCCTGTCACAGTGGAGAGACTGCAGGCTTCCCTTGGCATCTGGTGTGAGAAAGGAAGGACAATGCCCCCTTTGCACAGCGTGAGGCTTGCCACCTCCAAGCGGTCCTCCAAACCCTGTTGCTCCCCACCTTCCCTTCACTGCTGGCAAGCTTCTGGCAGGAACAGAGAGTTTCCCCCAAGAAACATGCAGCTTGCCATTCTAGGTAGGAACTCGTCCCTCAAGCCCCCTCCCTAAAAGGGGAATGAAACCTGACCACAAGCCTCCAGGGAAGGTTCCATTTCTGCCTCCAGCAAGGCATGCCTCAGGTGCCTGGGCATTCTTCTCCATGGATTGCTTTCATGATTCTGTGCTCCCTCCAAGGTTGTGTCAGCTCCTGTGTGCACCATATTGCATGCAGGACCACTGTGTGCCAAAGGCGTTTTCTGGGAATGCGGAGCCACAGGGCTCCAGCCATGGGGACCTGTGGAGCAGCTTGTTTGTGTACTGAGGGAAAGCCTCTGCCCTGCTCTCCTCGTTCGAGAGGTTGATGTCCCCAGCTTTCCATCAGCCTCGGCAACACACACCTAGTCCCTACTTTCCACTTCCAGCAGGCCTCCTGCTCAAAGTGAGGACAGCTGAGCTGCTCTGCATAAGCACTGTGCTGAGCCCTCAGCCTGGGAGCTCCTAGGAGAGGGCTGCATACCTCTAACTGATGTTGCACCTGATCACCTCCCTGGGGAAGTGCCACAGAGGTTCCCTTTGCACGGCTAGCCCTCAGCATGCCAGGGGATCCTCAGGCCTTCCAAAGGTCTTCACTTTCTATGACCTCTCAGCCTGTAGTCTCTGTGCTGAGGAAAGTGTCTTCATGCACAGACTGTGGGTGCAGCCTCTGTGTCTTGTCACAGCTCCGAAAATGCAGGGACAGATGCTGTGTGTTAACCCACACATTGGTGCCTGCCAGGGAAGGCAGTCAACTTCCCTTTGGTAGGCACAAGGATTCCAGCCTCACAGGTGCCCTCTGAACACCTTTGCTTGCTGACTAGTCTTCCCAGCTGGACAGCCCCTGGGAGGAGAAGAGGGTTTTCCCAATTGAAACAGGGGGCTGGCAATTCCCTGGAAGGCGCTCAGCCCTCAAGCCTCCTTCATTGGAGGGGACATGCAACCTGACCCCCAGCCTCCCGGAAATATGCCCTGTTCCCTGCCAGAAAGACAGGCAGCCCTGGCCTGATGACGGATGCACTGGTGGGCTTTCTCATTTCCGTGCCTTCAGGAGGCTCTGTGAGCTCCTGTGTGCTCCTTTCTTCACAGAGGACAGCTGTCTGCCATAAGCTTCGTGGGGGGCTTTTGAGCAACAAGGCTTCAGCCATGGGGGCCTCTGGATCAGCTTGTTTCTGTGCTGAGGGAAAAGCTCCCCCTGCTCTCCTTGTTAGAGAGGTTGATGTCCCCAGCATGCCAGCAGCCTCAGGAACACACACCTAGGCCCTTCTTTCCATTTCAGTCAGGCCTCCTGCTCTCAGTGAGAACACCTGAGCAGTGGTGTATACGCTCTGTGCTGAGCCCTCTGCCTGGGAGCTCCTACTGGAGAGCTCCCTCCTTCTAAGTGAAGCTGGATTGGATGACCTACATGGAGAACTGCAACACACTTTCCCTTTGCACTGCTAGGCCTCAACAAGTACCAGGGTCCTGTAGCCTTCCCATGGTCCTTACTATTGTCATGCCTTCTCAGCCTGCAATCTCTGTGCTAGGGAGCCAGTAGAGACCATTTGGGCTGCAGCCATTTCTGGATGGAGAACCTGCAGCTCACCTAGAGTCTATCAGTCTTTTTGTTTTCACCTCAAATGACAGAGTGCTGTGGGATGCCATCCAGGCCAGGAAGGGCAAGCACCCGGTTTCTTTGGAGTAGACTCACGTGATCTCTGGGACACTTGTCAGCAGTGAAGAGAAGATGGGTAGCAAGTGTGATTTCCTTGAAGCTTGGAGGCCACAGCTATCTCGCTTCCCAATGAGGAAATAACTTCTTATCATATCAGGGCCCGCCTTTAAAGTGGCCAGCCAGCCTCTGTTTCTGCAGCTTCTGAACCACCAGCAGAAACACCTGCCCCAACGGGGCACTTTCATGAATGCATTTTGCTCCCCCAGAGTGTCTGAATGCCATGTATGGCCTTAGCAGGAGAAGGCCCCAGTAGGCCTAGAAGACCTTGCCATGCACTGGCAGGGCTCCGGGCAAAGCTGTCCTTTCTCTCCATTCTGGTTCCCAATTTGAATGTCAGCTTGAGGTAGCATGCAGACAGGAAGGAGATCCATGGGGAAGGCAAAGCACAGAGTGCTTACCATATAGCTCCAGGCCCCTGAGCTAGCTTGACAAGCATGGAAGTTAAAGCCTGTCTAGAACTGCCTTCCAGAGGCCGTTTTAAAGTAGGGGGACCTCTTGCTACACAAGCTAGCAAGATAGAGTGTCCTGCTCTGGCCTTTGCTCTGACAACACAGTGGATGCAAAGTGCCTGTGCAATGGAGGGTGCTCTGAAGCTGCAGGAGAGACTTTTGGCACACAGTGTTCTCCCATGCCAAATGGTGCCGACACAGTGTGCATCTCTTCCTGCAAGGCTCTTGAGCACTTCAAGAGTACGTGGACTAGAGTTTCAGGGAACGTGCTGCAGGCCTTTCTGGATGGAAAAGCTGCCGCCTCTTCAGAGGCCAATTGTCACGTTTCGTGTGTCCTCCAGATCAACAGTGTTGTCTGCTGAGCTCCTTGCAAGGGATGGCAAGCACCCTGTTTCCTCGGAAGAGACTCCCCTTTCCAATAAGCGGCTTGCCAGCAGGGAAGAAAAGTCAAGTAGCAAAGGAGATCAGCATGCAGCTTAGAGGCCTCTGGAATCCTGCTTTACAATGGGGTCCTGGGTCTTTGGTCATCAGGCTTCCATGTGAATGGGGACACACAGCCTGTGTCCCTGCAGCTTCTGAGCAGGCAAAGAGATATGCATGCCACACACTGGGACATTCTCAAATGAACTTTGCTCAGTAGTGGGCCTGCGTGCTGTGAATGGTCTACGTGAGGCAGGCCTTAGGGGATCCTAGGTGATACAGGGACTTGCCAGGGACTAGCAGTGTTCATGGTCATCATTTCCATTTAGTGCAGGCTGGAGGCACATTCAAGGATCTCTCTGAGGCAGAGACACCTCAGGTAGGATTTCCCAGGGTGAGCACGTAGCACAGCATTTCTCTCATTGCAGTTCCACATTCCTCCCACAGGCAGTCCTGCCTGGCATTCTGGGATTCCCTAGAATGGTGTTCCTCGGGCAGTTGGAAAGTTGGGAATTGTAGATCTGCAAGCATGGCAAGCATGTCTTTGACATGGCTTTGTATACAAAGGGGATTCCATGGGCACCAGGCACTACGGAGACTTTTGGCACACAGGGAAGATGTTCCACACACAGTGTTCCCCGTGGAAAGCAGAGCGACCCCCAGCACACGTTTGCAATGAGTGGCACTCTCCCATGGAAGCACTACTTGGACCAAGGTTTCATTGCCCCTGCTGCAGGCCTTTCTAAGTGGAGAGACTGCAGCTCATCTGGAGGCTACAGATCAATGACCATTCACCCTCGAGTTCCAGAGTGTTGTGGGATGGGGTCCTAGCAAGGAATGGCAAGCACCCTGTATCTCTCAAGCAGTGATCTTTGGAGGACCACTGTGTGACCAGAGCTGCATCTGGGGGTTCCTCGCAACCTGACCACAGTGTCCTTTGGCCACAGCTGGTGTGTGTGCAGAGTTCAGGGCTCTGCCCTGCTCTCCTGGCTAGAGTGCTGATTGCTCTGCATTACAAAGAGCCTCAGCAACACAGCTCTAGGCCCTTCATTGTGGGCCAGGAAGGCCTGCTCTCGGTGGGAAGTGCTGAGCTGCACGGAGAAATCCCTGTGCTTCACATTCACCCTGGGAGCTTCTCCCAGTGGTCCATCTACCACCAGTAGAAGCTAACTTGTAGAAACTGCCTGGGAAAGCAGGACACACTTTCCCTCTGCACAGCTAGGCTTCCACAAAGCCAGAGAACGCTAAGCCTCCCTAAGGCCTTCACTTTGTTATGCCCCGCAAGGTGTGCCATTGATCTGCCGAGGATATTGGCTTGCTCTAAAGACGGAGGCTTGGGACTGTGTATCCTGTCACAGTGGAGAGACTGCAGGCTTCCCTTGGCATCTGGTGTGAGAAAGGAAGGACAATGCCCCCTTTGCACAGCGTGAGGCTTGCCACCTCCAAGCGGTCCTCCAAACCCTGTTGCTCCCCACCTTCCCTTCACTGCTGGCAAGCTTCTGGCAGGAACAGAGAGTTTCCCCCAAGAAACATGCAGCTTGCCATTCTAGGTAGGAACTCGTCCCTCAAGCCCCCTCCCTAAAAGGGGAATGAAACCTGACCACAAGCCTCCAGGGAAGGTTCCATTTCTGCCTCCAGCAAGGCATGCCTCAGGTGCCTGGGCATTCTTCTCCATGGATTGCTTTCATGATTCTGTGCTCCCTCCAAGGTTGTGTCAGCTCCTGTGTGCACCATATTGCATGCAGGACCACTGTGTGCCAAAGGCGTTTTCTGGGAATGCGGAGCCACAGGGCTCCAGCCATGGGGACCTGTGGAGCAGCTTGTTTGTGTACTGAGGGAAAGCCTCTGCCCTGCTCTCCTCGTTCGAGAGGTTGATGTCCCCAGCTTTCCATCAGCCTCGGCAACACACACCTAGTCCCTACTTTCCACTTCCAGCAGGCCTCCTGCTCAAAGTGAGGACAGCTGAGCTGCTCTGCATAAGCACTGTGCTGAGCCCTCAGCCTGGGAGCTCCTAGGAGAGGGCTGCATACCTCTAACTGATGTTGCACCTGATCACCTCCCTGGGGAAGTGCCACAGAGGTTCCCTTTGCACGGCTAGCCCTCAGCATGCCAGGGGATCCTCAGGCCTTCCAAAGGTCTTCACTTTCTATGACCTCTCAGCCTGTAGTCTCTGTGCTGAGGAAAGTGTCTTCATGCACAGACTGTGGGTGCAGCCTCTGTGTCTTGTCACAGCTCCGAAAATGCAGGGACAGATGCTGTGTGTTAACCCACACATTGGTGCCTGCCAGGGAAGGCAGTCAACTTCCCTTTGGTAGGCACAAGGATTCCAGCCTCACAGGTGCCCTCTGAACACCTTTGCTTGCTGACTAGTCTTCCCAGCTGGACAGCCCCTGGGAGGAGAAGAGGGTTTTCCCAATTGAAACAGGGGGCTGGCAATTCCCTGGAAGGCGCTCAGCCCTCAAGCCTCCTTCATTGGAGGGGACATGCAACCTGACCCCCAGCCTCCCGGAAATATGCCCTGTTCCCTGCCAGAAAGACAGGCAGCCCTGGCCTGATGACGGATGCACTGGTGGGCTTTCTCATTTCCGTGCCTTCAGGAGGCTCTGTGAGCTCCTGTGTGCTCCTTTCTTCACAGAGGACAGCTGTCTGCCATAAGCTTCGTGGGGGGCTTTTGAGCAACAAGGCTTCAGCCATGGGGGCCTCTGGATCAGCTTGTTTCTGTGCTGAGGGAAAAGCTCCCCCTGCTCTCCTTGTTAGAGAGGTTGATGTCCCCAGCATGCCAGCAGCCTCAGGAACACACACCTAGGCCCTTCTTTCCATTTCAGTCAGGCCTCCTGCTCTCAGTGAGAACACCTGAGCAGTGGTGTATACGCTCTGTGCTGAGCCCTCTGCCTGGGAGCTCCTACTGGAGAGCTCCCTCCTTCTAAGTGAAGCTGGATTGGATGACCTACATGGAGAACTGCAACACACTTTCCCTTTGCACTGCTAGGCCTCAACAAGTACCAGGGTCCTGTAGCCTTCCCATGGTCCTTACTATTGTCATGCCTTCTCAGCCTGCAATCTCTGTGCTAGGGAGCCAGTAGAGACCATTTGGGCTGCAGCCATTTCTGGATGGAGAACCTGCAGCTCACCTAGAGTCTATCAGTCTTTTTTTTTTCACCTCAAATGACAGAGTGCTGTGGGATGCCATCCAGGCCAGGAAGGGCAAGCACCCGGTTTCTTTGGAGTAGACTCACGTGATCTCTGGGACACTTGTCAGCAGTGAAGAGAAGATGGGTAGCAAGTGTGATTTCCTTGAAGCTTGGAGGCCACAGCTATCTCGCTTCCCAATGAGGAAATAACTTCTTATCATATCAGGGCCCGCCTTTAAAGTGGCCAGCCAGCCTCTGTTTCTGCAGCTTCTGAACCACCAGCAGAAACACCTGCCCCAACGGGGCACTTTCATGAATGCATTTTGCTCCCCCAGAGTGTCTGAATGCCATGTATGGCCTTAGCAGGAGAAGGCCCCAGTAGGCCTAGAAGACCTTGCCATGCACTGGCAGGGCTCCGGGCAAAGCTGTCCTTTCTCTCCATTCTGGTTCCCAATTTGAATGTCAGCTTGAGGTAGCATGCGGACAGGAAGGAGATCCATGGGGAAGGCAAAGCACAGAGTGCTTACCATATAGCTCCAGGCCCCTGAGCTAGCTTGACAAGCATGGAAGTTAAAGCCTGTCTAGAACTGCCTTCCAGAGGCCGTTTTAAAGTAGGGGGACCTCTTGCTACACAAGCTAGCAAGATAGAGTGTCCTGCTCTGGCCTTTGCTCTGACAACACAGTGGATGCAAAGTGCCTGTGCAATGGAGGGTGCTCTGAAGCTGCAGGAGAGACTTTTGGCACACAGTGTTCTCCCATGCCAAATGGTGCCGACACAGTGTGCATCTCTTCCTGCAAGGCTCTTGAGCACTTCAAGAGTACGTGGACTAGAGTTTCAGGGAACGTGCTGCAGGCCTTTCTGGATGGAAAAGCTGCCGCCTCTTCAGAGGCCAATTGTCACGTTTCGTGTGTCCTCCAGATCAACAGTGTTGTCTGCTGAGCTCCTTGCAAGGGATGGCAAGCACCCTGTTTCCTCGGAAGAGACTCCCCTTTCCAATAAGCGGCTTGCCAGCAGGGAAGAAAAGTCAAGTAGCAAAGGAGATCAGCATGCAGCTTAGAGGCCTCTGGAATCCTGCTTTACAATGGGGTCCTGGGTCTTTGGTCATCAGGCTTCCATGTGAATGGGGACACACAGCCTGTGTCCCTGCAGCTTCTGAGCAGGCAAAGAGATATGCATGCCACACACTGGGACATTCTCAAATGAACTTTGCTCAGTAGTGGGCCTGCGTGCTGTGAATGGTCTACGTGAGGCAGGCCTTAGGGAATCCTAGGTGATACAGGGACTTGCCAGGGACTAGCAGTGTTCATGGTCATCATTTCCATTTAGTGCAGGCTGGAGGCACATTCAAGGATCTCTCTGAGGCAGAGACACCTCAGGTAGGATTTCCCAGGGTGAGCACGTAGCACAGCATTTCTCTCATTGCAGTTCCACATTCCTCCCACAGGCAGTCCTGCCTGGCATTCTGGGATTCCCTAGAATGGTGTTCCTCGGGCAGTTGGAAAGTTGGGAATTGTAGATCTGCAAGCATGGCAAGCATGTCTTTGACATGGCTTTGTATACAAAGGGGATTCCATGGGCACCAGGCACTACGGAGACTTTTGGCACACAGGGAAGATGTTCCACACACAGTGTTCCCCGTGGAAAGCAGAGCGACCCCCAGCACACGTTTGCAATGAGTGGCACTCTCCCATGGAAGCACTACTTGGACCAAGGTTTCATTGCCCCTGCTGCAGGCCTTTCTAAATGGAGAGACTGCAGCTCATCTGGAGGCTACAGATCAATGACCATTCACCCTCGAGTTCCAGAGTGTTGTGGGATGGGGTCCTAGCAAGGAATGGCAAGCACCCTGTATCTCTCAAGCAGTGATCTTTGGAGGACCACTGTGTGACCAGAGCTGCATCTGGGGGTTCCTCGCAACCTGACCACAGTGTCCTTTGGCCACAGCTGGTGTGTGTGCAGAGTTCAGGGCTCTGCCCTGCTCTCCTGGCTAGAGTGCTGATTGCTCTGCATTACAAAGAGCCTCAGCAACACAGCTCTAGGCCCTTCATTGTGGGCCAGAAAGGCCTGCTCTAGGTGGGAAGTGCTGAGCTGCACGGAGAAATCCCTGTGCTTCACATTCACCCTGGGAGCTTCTCCCAGTGGTCCATCTACGACCAGTAGAAGCTAACTTGTAGAAACTGCCTGGGAAAGCAGGACACACTTTCCCTCTGCACAGCTAGGCTTCCACAAAGCCAGAGAACGCTAAGCCTCCCTAAGGCCTTCACTTTGTTATGCCCCGCAAGGTGTGCCATTGATCTGCCGAGGATATTGGCTTGCTCTAAAGACGGAGGCTTGGGACTGTGTATCCTGTCACAGTGGAGAGACTGCAGGCTTCCCTTGGCATCTGGTGTGAGAAAGGAAGGACAATGCCCCCTTTGCACAGCGTGAGGCTTGCCACCTCCAAGCGGTCCTCCAAACCCTGTTGCTCCCCACCTTCCCCTCACTGCTGGCAAGCTTCTGGCAGGAACAGAGAGTTTCCCCCAAGAAACATGCAGCTTGCCATTCTAGGTAGGAACTCATCCCTCAAGCCCCCTCCCTAAAAGGGGAATGAAACCTGACCACAAGCCTCCAGGGAAGGTTCCATTTCTGCCTCCAGCAAGGCATGCCTCAGGTGCCTGGGCATTCTTCTCCATGGATTGCTTTCATGATTCTGTGCTCCCTCCAAGGTTGTGTCAGCTCCTGTGTGCACCATATTGCATGCAGGACCACTGTGTGCCAAAGGCGTTTTCTGGGAATGCGGAGCCACAGGGCTCCAGCCATGGGGACCTGTGGAGCAGCTTGTTTGTGTACTGAGGGAAAGCCTCTGCCCTGCTCTCCTCGTTCGAGAGGTTGATGTCCCCAGCTTTCCATCAGCCTCGGCAACACACACCTAGGCCCTACTTTCCACTTCCAGCAGGCCTCCTGCTCAAAGTGAGGACAGCTGAGCTGCTCTGCATAAGCACTGTGCTGAGCCCTCAGCCTGGGAGCTCCTAGGAGAGGGCTGCATACCTCTAACTGATGTTGCACCTGATCACCTCCCTGGGGAAGTGCCACAGAGGTTCCCTTTGCACGGCTAGGCCTCAGCATGCCAGGGGATCCCTCAGGCCTTCCAAAGGTCTTCACTTTCTATGACCTCTCAGCCTGTAGTCTCTGTGCTGAGGAAAGTGTCTTCATGCACAGACTGTGGGTGCAGCCTCTGTGTCTTGTCACAGCTCCGAAAATGCAGGGACAGATGCCATGTGTTAACCCACACATTGGTGCCTGCCAGGGAAGGCAGTCAACTTCCCTTTGGTAGGCACAAGGATTCCAGCCTCACAGGTGCCCTCTGAACACCTTTGCTTGCTGACTAGTCTTCCCAGCTGGACAGCCCCTGGGAGGAGAAGAGGGTTTTCCCAATTGAAACAGGGGGCTGGCAATTCCCTGGAAGGCGCTCAGCCCTCAAGCCTCCTTCATTGGAGGGGACATGCAACCTGACCCCCAGCCTCCCGGAAATATGCCCTGTTCCCTGCCAGAAAGACAGGCAGCCCTGGCCTGATGACGGATGCACTGGTGGGCTTTCTCATTTCCGTGCCTTCAGGAGGCTCTGTGAGCTCCTGTGTGCTCCTTTCTTCACAGAGGACAGCTGTCTGCCATAAGCTTCGTGGGGGGCTTTTGAGCAACAAGGCTTCAGCCATGGGGGCCTCTGGATCAGCTTGTTTCTGTGCTGAGGGAAAAGCTCCCCCTGCTCTCCTTGTTAGAGAGGTTGATGTCCCCAGCATGCCAGCAGCCTCAGGAACACACACCTAGGCCCTTCTTTCCATTTCAGTCAGGCCTCCTGCTCTCAGTGAGAACACCTGAGCAGTGGTGTATATGCTCTGTGCTGAGCCCTCTGCCTGGGAGCTCCTACTGGAGAGCTCCCTCCTTCTAAGTGAAGCTGGATTGGATGACCTACATGGAGAACTGCAACACACTTTCCCTTTGCACTGCTAGGCCTCAACAAGTACCAGGGTCCTGTAGCCTTCCCATGGTCCTTACTATTGTCATGCCTTCTCAGCCTGCAATCTCTGTGCTAGGGAGCCAGTAGAGACCATTTGGGCTGCAGCCATTTCTGGATGGAGAACCTGCAGCTCACCTAGAGTCTATCAGTCTTTTTTTTTTCACCTCAAATGACAGAGTGCTGTGGGATGCCATCCAGGCCAGGAAGGGCAAGCACCCGGTTTCTTTGGAGTAGACTCACGTGATCTCTGGGACACTTGTCAGCAGTGAAGAGAAGATGGGTAGCAAGTGTGATTTCCTTGAAGCTTGGAGGCCACAGCTATCTCGCTTCCCAATGAGGAAATAACTTCTTATCATATCAGGGCCCGCCTTTAAAGTGGCCAGCCAGCCTCTGTTTCTGCAGCTTCTGAACCACCAGCAGAAACACCTGCCCCAACGGGGCACTTTCATGAATGCATTTTGCTCCCCCAGAGTGTCTGAATGCCATGTATGGCCTTAGCAGGAGAAGGCCCCAGTAGGCCTAGAAGACCTTGCCATGCACTGGCAGGGCTCCGGGCAAAGCTGTCCTTTCTCTCCATTCTGCTTCCCAATTTGAATGTCAGCTTGAGGTAGCATGCGGACAGGAAGGAGATCCATGGGGAAGGCAAAGCACAGAGTGCTTACCATATAGCTCCAGGCCCCTGAGCTAGCTTGACAAGCATGGAAGTTAAAGCCTGTCTAGAACTGCCTTCCAGAGGCCGTTTTAAAGTAGGGGGACCTCTTGCTACACAAGCTAGCAAGATAGAGTGTCCTGCTCTGGCCTTTGCTCTGACAACACAGTGGATGCAAAGTGCCTGTGCAATGGAGGGTGCTCTGAAGCTGCAGGAGAGACTTTTGGCACACAGTGTTCTCCCATGCCAAATGGTGCCGACACAGTGTGCATCTCTTCCTGCAAGGCTCTTGAGCACTTCAAGAGTACGTGGACTAGAGTTTCAGGGAACGTGCTGCAGGCCTTTCTGGATGGAAAAGCTGCCGCCTCTTCAGAGGCCAATTGTCACGTTTCGTGTGTCCTCCAGATCAACAGTGTTGTCTGCTGAGCTCCTTGCAAGGGATGGCAAGCACCCTGTTTCCTCGGAAGAGACTCCCCTTTCCAATAAGCGGCTTGCCAGCAGGGAAGAAAAGTCAAGTAGCAAAGGAGATCAGCATGCAGCTTAGAGGCCTCTGGAATCCTGCTTTACAATGGGGTCCTGGGTCTTTGGTCATCAGGCTTCCATGTGAATGGGGACACACAGCCTGTGTCCCTGCAGCTTCTGAGCAGGCAAAGAGATATGCATGCCACACACTGGGACATTCTCAAATGAACTTTGCTCAGTAGTGGGCCTGCGTGCTGTGAATGGTCTACGTGAGGCAGGCCTTAGGGAATCCTAGGTGATACAGGGACTTGCCAGGGACTAGCAGTGTTCATGGTCATCATTTCCATTTAGTGCAGGCTGGAGGCACATTCAAGGATCTCTCTGAGGCAGAGACACCTCAGGTAGGATTTCCCAGGGTGAGCACGTAGCACAGCATTTCTCTCATTGCAGTTCCACATTCCTCCCACAGGCAGTCCTGCCTGGCATTCTGGGATTCCCTAGAATGGTGTTCCTCGGGCAGTTGGAAAGTTGGGAATTGTAGATCTGCAAGCATGGCAAGCATGTCTTTGACATGGCTTTGTATACAAAGGGGATTCCATGGGCACCAGGCACTACGGAGACTTTTGGCACACAGGGAAGATGTTCCACACACAGTGTTCCCCGTGGAAAGCAGAGCGACCCCCAGCACACGTTTGCAATGAGTGGCACTCTCCCATGGAAGCACTACTTGGACCAAGGTTTCATTGCCCCTGCTGCAGGCCTTTCTAAATGGAGAGACTGCAGCTCATCTGGAGGCTACAGATCAATGACCATTCACCCTCGAGTTCCAGAGTGTTGTGGGATGGGGTCCTAGCAAGGAATGGCAAGCACCCTGTATCTCTCAAGCAGTGATCTTTGGAGGACCACTGTGTGACCAGAGCTGCATCTGGGGGTTCCTCGCAACCTGACCACAGTGTCCTTTGGCCACAGCTGGTGTGTGTGCAGAGTTCAGGGCTCTGCCCTGCTCTCCTGGCTAGAGTGCTGATTGCTCTGCATTACAAAGAGCCTCAGCAACACAGCTCTAGGCCCTTCATTGTGGGCCAGAAAGGCCTGCTCTAGGTGGGAAGTGCTGAGCTGCACGGAGAAATCCCTGTGCTTCACATTCACCCTGGGAGCTTCTCCCAGTGGTCCATCTACCACCAGTAGAAGCTAACTTGTAGAAACTGCCTGGGAAAGCAGGACACACTTTCCCTCTGCACAGCTAGGCTTCCACAAAGCCAGAGAACCCTAAGCCTCCCTAAGGCCTTCACTTTGTTATGCCCCGCAAGGTGTGCCATTGATCTGCCGAGGATATTGGCTTGCTCTAAAGACGGAGGCTTGGGACTGTGTATCCTGTCACAGTGGAGAGACTGCAGGCTTCCCTTGGCATCTGGTGTGAGAAAGGAAGGACAATGCCCCCTTTGCACAGCGTGAGGCTTGCCACCTCCAAGCGGTCCTCCAAACCCTGTTGCTCCCCACCTTCCCCTCACTGCTGGCAAGCTTCTGGCAGGAACAGAGAGTTTCCCCCAAGAAACATGCAGCTTGCCATTCTAGGTAGGAACTCATCCCTCAAGCCCCCTCCCTAAAAGGGGAATGAAACCTGACCACAAGCCTCCAGGGAAGGTTCCATTTCTGCCTCCAGCAAGGCATGCCTCAGGTGCCTGGGCATTCTTCTCCATGGATTGCTTTCATGATTCTGTGCTCCCTCCAAGGTTGTGTCAGCTCCTGTGTGCACCATATTGCATGCAGGACCACTGTGTGCCAAAGGCGTTTTCTGGGAATGCGGAGCCACAGGGCTCCAGCCATGGGGACCTGTGGAGCAGCTTGTTTGTGTACTGAGGGAAAGCCTCTGCCCTGCTCTCCTCGTTCGAGAGGTTGATGTCCCCAGCTTTCCATCAGCCTCGGCAACACACACCTAGGCCCTACTTTCCACTTCCAGCAGGCCTCCTGCTCAAAGTGAGGACAGCTGAGCTGCTCTGCATAAGCACTGTGCTGAGCCCTCAGCCTGGGAGCTCCTAGGAGAGGGCTGCATACCTCTAACTGATGTTGCACCTGATCACCTCCCTGGGGAAGTGCCACAGAGGTTCCCTTTGCACGGCTAGGCCTCAGCATGCCAGGGGATCCCTCAGGCCTTCCAAAGGTCTTCACTTTCTATGACCTCTCAGCCTGTAGTCTCTGTGCTGAGGAAAGTGTCTTCATGCACAGACTGTGGGTGCAGCCTCTGTGTCTTGTCACAGCTCCGAAAATGCAGGGACAGATGCCATGTGTTAACCCACACATTGGTGCCTGCCAGGGAAGGCAGTCAACTTCCCTTTGGTAGGCACAAGGATTCCAGCCTCACAGGTGCCCTCTGAACACCTTTGCTTGCTGACTAGTCTTCCCAGCTGGACAGCCCCTGGGAGGAGAAGAGGGTTTTCCCAATTGAAACAGGGGGCTGGCAATTCCCTGGAAGGCGCTCAGCCCTCAAGCCTCCTTCATTGGAGGGGACATGCAACCTGACCCCCAGCCTCCCGGAAATATGCCCTGTTCCCTGCCAGAAAGACAGGCAGCCCTGGCCTGATGACGGATGCACTGGTGGGCTTTCTCATTTCCGTGCCTTCAGGAGGCTCTGTGAGCTCCTGTGTGCTCCTTTCTTCACAGAGGACAGCTGTCTGCCATAAGCTTCGTGGGGGGCTTTTGAGCAACAAGGCTTCAGCCATGGGGGCCTCTGGATCAGCTTGTTTCTGTGCTGAGGGAAAAGCTCCCCCTGCTCTCCTTGTTAGAGAGGTTGATGTCCCCAGCATGCCAGCAGCCTCAGGAACACACACCTAGGCCCTTCTTTCCATTTCAGTCAGGCCTCCTGCTCTCAGTGAGAACACCTGAGCAGTGGTGTATATGCTCTGTGCTGAGCCCTCTGCCTGGGAGCTCCTACTGGAGAGCTCCCTCCTTCTAAGTGAAGCTGGATTGGATGACCTACATGGAGAACTGCAACACACTTTCCCTTTGCACTGCTAGGCCTCAACAAGTACCAGGGTCCTGTAGCCTTCCCATGGTCCTTACTATTGTCATGCCTTCTCAGCCTGCAATCTCTGTGCTAGGGAGCCAGTAGAGACCATTTGGGCTGCAGCCATTTCTGGATGGAGAACCTGCAGCTCACCTAGAGTCTATCAGTCTTTTTTTTTTCACCTCAAATGACAGAGTGCTGTGGGATGCCATCCAGGCCAGGAAGGGCAAGCACCCGGTTTCTTTGGAGTAGACTCACGTGATCTCTGGGACACTTGTCAGCAGTGAAGAGAAGATGGGTAGCAAGTGTGATTTCCTTGAAGCTTGGAGGCCACAGCTATCTCGCTTCCCAATGAGGAAATAACTTCTTATCATATCAGGGCCCGCCTTTAAAGTGGCCAGCCAGCCTCTGTTTCTGCAGCTTCTGAACCACCAGCAGAAACACCTGCCCCAACGGGGCACTTTCATGAATGCATTTTGCTCCCCCAGAGTGTCTGAATGCCATGTATGGCCTTAGCAGGAGAAGGCCCCAGTAGGCCTAGAAGACCTTGCCATGCACTGGCAGGGCTCCGGGCAAAGCTGTCCTTTCTCTCCATTCTGCTTCCCAATTTGAATGTCAGCTTGAGGTAGCATGCGGACAGGAAGGAGATCCATGGGGAAGGCAAAGCACAGAGTGCTTACCATATAGCTCCAGGCCCCTGAGCTAGCTTGACAAGCATGGAAGTTAAAGCCTGTCTAGAACTGCCTTCCAGAGGCCGTTTTAAAGTAGGGGGACCTCTTGCTACACAAGCTAGCAAGATAGAGTGTCCTGCTCTGGCCTTTGCTCTGACAACACAGTGGATGCAAAGTGCCTGTGCAATGGAGGGTGCTCTGAAGCTGCAGGAGAGACTTTTGGCACACAGTGTTCTCCCATGCCAAATGGTGCCGACACAGTGTGCATCTCTTCCTGCAAGGCTCTTGAGCACTTCAAGAGTACGTGGACTAGAGTTTCAGGGAACGTGCTGCAGGCCTTTCTGGATGGAAAAGCTGCCGCCTCTTCAGAGGCCAATTGTCACGTTTCGTGTGTCCTCCAGATCAACAGTGTTGTCTGCTGAGCTCCTTGCAAGGGATGGCAAGCACCCTGTTTCCTCGGAAGAGACTCCCCTTTCCAATAAGCGGCTTGCCAGCAGGGAAGAAAAGTCAAGTAGCAAAGGAGATCAGCATGCAGCTTAGAGGCCTCTGGAATCCTGCTTTACAATGGGGTCCTGGGTCTTTGGTCATCAGGCTTCCATGTGAATGGGGACACACAGCCTGTGTCCCTGCAGCTTCTGAGCAGGCAAAGAGATATGCATGCCACACACTGGGACATTCTCAAATGAACTTTGCTCAGTAGTGGGCCTGCGTGCTGTGAATGGTCTACGTGAGGCAGGCCTTAGGGAATCCTAGGTGATACAGGGACTTGCCAGGGACTAGCAGTGTTCATGGTCATCATTTCCATTTAGTGCAGGCTGGAGGCACATTCAAGGATCTCTCTGAGGCAGAGACACCTCAGGTAGGATTTCCCAGGGTGAGCACGTAGCACAGCATTTCTCTCATTGCAGTTCCACATTCCTCCCACAGGCAGTCCTGCCTGGCATTCTGGGATTCCCTAGAATGGTGTTCCTCGGGCAGTTGGAAAGTTGGGAATTGTAGATCTGCAAGCATGGCAAGCATGTCTTTGACATGGCTTTGTATACAAAGGGGATTCCATGGGCACCAGGCACTACGGAGACTTTTGGCACACAGGGAAGATGTTCCACACACAGTGTTCCCCGTGGAAAGCAGAGCGACCCCCAGCACACGTTTGCAATGAGTGGCACTCTCCCATGGAAGCACTACTTGGACCAAGGTTTCATTGCCCCTGCTGCAGGCCTTTCTAAATGGAGAGACTGCAGCTCATCTGGAGGCTACAGATCAATGACCATTCACCCTCGAGTTCCAGAGTGTTGTGGGATGGGGTCCTAGCAAGGAATGGCAAGCACCCTGTATCTCTCAAGCAGTGATCTTTGGAGGACCACTGTGTGACCAGAGCTGCATCTGGGGGTTCCTCGCAAGCTGACCACAGTGTCCTTTGGCCACAGCTGGTGTGTGTGCAGAGTTCAGGGCTCTGCCCTGCTCTCCTGGCTAGAGTGCTGATTGCTCTGCATTACAAAGAGCCTCAGCAACACAGCTCTAGGCCCTTCATTGTGGGCCAGGAAGGCCTGCTCTATGTGGGAAGTGCTGAGCTGCACGGAGAAATCCCTGTGCTTCACATTCACCCTGGGAGCTTCTCCCAGTGGTCCATCTACCACCAGTAGAAGCTAACTTGTAGAAACTGCCTGGGAAAGCAGGACACACTTTCCCTCTGCACAGCTAGGCTTCCACAAAGCCAGAGAACCCTAAGCCTCCCTAAGGCCTTCACTTTGTTATGCCCCGCAAGGTGTGCCATTGATCTGCCGAGGATATTGGCTTGCTCTAAAGACGGAGGCTTGGGACTGTGTATCCTGTCACAGTGGAGAGACTGCAGGCTTCCCTTGGCATCTGGTGTGAGAAAGGAAGGACAATGCCCCCTTTGCACAGCGTGAGGCTTGCCACCTCCAAGCGGTCCTCCAAACCCTGTTGCTCCCCACCTTCCCTTCACTGCTGGCAAGCTTCTGGCAGGAACAGAGAGTTTCCCCCAAGAAACATGCAGCTTGCCATTCTAGGTAGGAACTCATCCCTCAAGCCCCCTCCCTAAAAGGGGAATGAAACCTGACCACAAGCCTCCAGGGAAGGTTCCATTTCTGCCTCCAGCAAGGCATGCCTCAGGTGCCTGGGCATTCTTCTCCATGGATTGCTTTCATGATTCTGTGCTCCCTCCAAGGTTGTGTCAGCTCCTGTGTGCACCATATTGCATGCAGGACCACTGTGTGCCAAAGGCGTTTTCTGGGAATGCGGAGCCACAGGGCTCCAGCCATGGGGACCTGTGGAGCAGCTTGTTTGTGTACTGAGGGAAAGCCTCTGCCCTGCTCTCCTCGTTCGAGAGGTTGATGTCCCCAGCTTTCCATCAGCCTCGGCAACACACACCTAGGCCCTACTTTCCACTTCCAGCAGGCCTCCTGCTCAAAGTGAGGACAGCTGAGCTGCTCTGCATAAGCACTGTGCTGAGCCCTCAGCCTGGGAGCTCCTAGGAGAGGGCTGCATACCTCTAACTGATGTTGCACCTGATCACCTCCCTGGGGAAGTGCCACAGAGGTTCCCTTTGCACGGCTAGCCCTCAGCATGCCAGGGGATCCCTCAGGCCTTCCAAAGGTCTTCACTTTCTATGACCTCTCAGCCTGTAGTCTCTGTGCTGAGGAAAGTGTCTTCATGCACAGACTGTGGGTGCAGCCTCTGTGTCTTGTCACAGCTCCGAAAATGCAGGGACAGATGCCGTGTGTTAACCCACACATTGGTGCCTGCCAGGGAAGGCAGTCAACTTCCCTTTGGTAGGCACAAGGATTCCAGCCTCACAGGTGCCCTCTGAACACCTTTGCTTGCTGACTAGTCTTCCCAGCTGGACAGCCCCTGGGAGGAGAAGAGGGTTTTCCCAATTGAAACAGGGGGCTGGCAATTCCCTGGAAGGCGCTCAGCCCTCAAGCCTCCTTCATTGGAGGGGACATGCAACCTGACCCCCAGCCTCCCGGAAATATGCCCTGTTCCCTGCCAGAAAGACAGGCAGCCCTGGCCTGATGACGGATGCACTGGTGGGCTTTCTCATTTCCGTGCCTTCAGGAGGCTCTGTGAGCTCCTGTGTGCTCCTTTCTTCACAGAGGACAGCTGTCTGCCATAAGCTTCGTGGGGGCTTTTGAGCAACAAGGCTTCAGCCATGGGGGCCTCTGGATCAGCTTGTTTCTGTGCTGAGGGAAAAAGCTCCCCCTGCTCTCCTTGTTAGAGAGGTTGATGTCCCCAGCATGCCAGCAGCCTCAGGAACACACACCTAGGCCCTTCTTTCCATTTCAGTCAGGCCTCCTGCTCTCAGTGAGAACACCTGAGCAGTGGTGTATATGCTCTGTGCTGAGCCCTCTGCCTGGGAGCTCCTACTGGAGAGCTCCCTCCTTCTAAGTGAAGCTGGATTGGATGACCTACATGGAGAACTGCAACACACTTTCCCTTTGCACTGCTAGGCCTCAACAAGTACCAGGGTCCTGTAGCCTTCCCATGGTCCTTACTATTGTCATGCCTTCTCAGCCTGCAATCTCTGTGCTAGGGAGCCAGTAGAGACCATTTGGGCTGCAGCCATTTCTGGATGGAGAACCTGCAGCTCACCTAGAGTCTATCAGTCTTTTTTTTTTCACCTCAAATGACAGAGTGCTGTGGGATGCCATCCAGGCCAGGAAGGGCAAGCACCCGGTTTCTTTGGAGTAGACTCACGTGATCTCTGGGACACTTGTCAGCAGTGAAGAGAAGATGGGTAGCAAGTGTGATTTCCTTGAAGCTTGGAGGCCACAGCTATCTCGCTTCCCAATGAGGAAATAACTTCTTATCATATCAGGGCCCGCCTTTAAAGTGGCCAGCCAGCCTCTGTTTCTGCAGCTTCTGAACCACCAGCAGAAACACCTGCCCCAACGGGGCACTTTCATGAATGCATTTTGCTCCCCCAGAGTGTCTGAATGCCATGTATGGCCTTAGCAGGAGAAGGCCCCAGTAGGCCTAGAAGACCTTGCCATGCACTGGCAGGGCTCCGGGCAAAGCTGTCCTTTCTCTCCATTCTGCTTCCCAATTTGAATGTCAGCTTGAGGTAGCATGCGGACAGGAAGGAGATCCATGGGGAAGGCAAAGCACAGAGTGCTTACCATATAGCTCCAGGCCCCTGAGCTAGCTTGACAAGCATGGAAGTTAAAGCCTGTCTAGAACTGCCTTCCAGAGGCCGTTTTAAAGTAGGGGGACCTCTTGCTACACAAGCTAGCAAGATAGAGTGTCCTGCTCTGGCCTTTGCTCTGACAACACAGTGGATGCAAAGTGCCTGTGCAATGGAGGGTGCTCTGAAGCTGCAGGAGAGACTTTTGGCACACAGTGTTCTCCCATGCCAAATGGTGCCGACACAGTGTGCATCTCTTCCTGCAAGGCTCTTGAGCACTTCAAGAGTACGTGGACTAGAGTTTCAGGGAACGTGCTGCAGGCCTTTCTGGATGGAAAAGCTGCCGCCTCTTCAGAGGCCAATTGTCACGTTTCGTGTGTCCTCCAGATCAACAGTGTTGTCTGCTGAGCTCCTTGCAAGGGATGGCAAGCACCCTGTTTCCTCGGAAGAGACTCCCCTTTCCAATAAGCGGCTTGCCAGCAGGGAAGAAAAGTCAAGTAGCAAAGGAGATCAGCATGCAGCTTAGAGGCCTCTGGAATCCTGCTTTACAATGGGGTCCTGGGTCTTTGGTCATCAGGCTTCCATGTGAATGGGGACACACAGCCTGTGTCCCTGCAGCTTCTGAGCAGGCAAAGAGATATGCATGCCACACACTGGGACATTCTCAAATGAACTTTGCTCAGTAGTGGGCCTGCGTGCTGTGAATGGTCTACGTGAGGCAGGCCTTAGGGAATCCTAGGAGATACAGGGACTTGCCAGGGACTAGCAGTGTTCATGGTCATCATTTCCATTTAGTGCAGGCTGGAGGCACATTCAAGGATCTCTCTGAGGCAGAGACACCTCAGGTAGGATTTCCAGGGTGAGCACGTAGCACAGCATTTCTCTCATTGCAGTTCCACATTCCTCCCACAGGCAGTCCTGCCTGGCATTCTGGGATTCCCTAGAATGGTGTTCCTCGGGCAGTTGGAAAGTTGGGAATTGTAGATCTGCAAGCATGGCAAGCATGTCTTTGACATGGCTTTGTATACAAAGGGGATTCCATGGGCACCAGGCACTACGGAGACTTTTGGCACACAGGGAAGATGTTCTACACACAGTGTTCCCCGTGGAAAGCAGAGCGACCCCCAGCACACGTTTGCAATGAGTGGCACTCTCCCATGGAAGCACTACTTGGACCAAGGTTTCATTGCCCCTGCTGCAGGCCTTTCTAAATGGAGAGACTGCAGCTCATCTGGAGGCTACAGATCAATGACCATTCACCCTCGAGTTCCAGAGTGTTGTGGGATGGGGTCCTAGCAAGGAATGGCAAGCACCCTGTATCTCTCAAGCAGTGATCTTTGGAGGACCACTGTGA
>NW_026648533.1:30000-46299 GCF_030028045.1 Hippopotamus amphibius kiboko | reverse complement strand
GCAAGTTCCAAACGGCAGAGGAAAGTGGCTCCTGACGGGACACCTATTTTTCACGCTGAGAGAGACCACCACCATGTCATGCTGGAGGACTCAGAGATATCACCTGGCGCCTGACAGAATGGCTCCCCGACAACAGATGACACTACGGAAAACAGCACAGAAGTCCCTGAAAGCACTGCACCAACAACTACCACGTGACCCAGCAACTCCACTACGTGCCCACCGAGGGGGTGAGGGTGACACATACATACACGTGTATGTGTATCCACACCTATCCCTATGTAGCCATAGTTAGGGACATACCGATAGCGCTCTCTGTGTGCATACGTCTCTACCTAGTCACACACAGGCGCGCGCGCGTTTATGACTCAACCCTACCAGGGAATGAGGTCTTGCCATCCGCGGAAACATGGAGAGACCCAGAGGGTATTGCGCTACACAAGATACCTCAGGTCGCGAGACTATCATGTCTGTGAAGAACGTACACAGCAATACACACACATGAACACAAAGAAGGAACCGCAAACAGGTTCCTCGACACCTAAAAGGAACAAATGGGGGGTGGCCAGAGGAGGGAGGGAGGGGGGAAGAGGGAGACGAGTGCAATAGGTGAGGGAGAGGAAGCGGTGCCCACTTCTAGTTATGAAATAAACAACTCACTCGCAGGATGTCATGTACAGCAGGCGGAATAGAGTCCATCCTACTGTCATGACATCGAATGGTGACAGACAGTAACGAGACTTATCACGGAGATCCCTGGGCCATGTGTAAACATAGCCACTCGCTAGGGTATACACCTGAAAACCAATATACTCTTGTCAGTCTGTTAGACTTCAATTTTAAAAGGGCGGGGGGAGGAGGGAGGGAGGGGGGAGGGGGGCAGAGAAAGGAGCAAGAGGAAGAGGAGGGTGGTGGGGGAGGAGGAGGAGGGGGGGAGGAGGAGGAGGAGGAGGAGGAGGAGGAGGAGGAGGAGGAGGAGGAGGAGGAGGAGGAGGAGGAGGAGGAAAAAGATGGCTTGCCTTGAAGAAATCAACAAAAGGAAAGAGCGAGAGAGACAGAGACAGAGGCAGAGAGAGACGCGAAATCAAGAGTGGACACTCAGGTGACTGCAAGAGTTAAGGGAGATTAAGACAAGAAACAAACTCCCAACAGTAGTTTGGTAAGTCCAAAATCAAGATTTGGATATCATGCTGGCATCAAGCACCAACCCTTCTAAATGGACACAAAGACACACAGGCCTCCCTCACTTGGGGCGGGGGGGTCGTCAGGACCAGGAAATGACCATGCAAGCGGAAGCTGGAAAAGGCAACCTTGTTCATCCACGGCGGAAACATACCATGGTCCCACAGCATTCAAAACATTGTATCAAAACATGTACAAACGGCTCTTCCTCACTCCCAATGAAAACTGCAGAGAACGTCCAAAACAGCCAACGTGTGATTTGCTTAGCAGATTGTCATGGAGAGCCTCGACCAGAAAGCATCGCTTTCGGTTTGTAACATCATAGGAACAGCAGTCTCAACAGCGCTTGCCTTCTTGGCGCAGTATCATTTCTACGCCTGGATACACAGTCCTACTTTGGGGTGGGGGGGTGGGGGTGAGGGAGCCCTGCCAGCAGTTCCTATTTTTCAAAGCAGACCTCTTCCCCCTCCCCCCAACCACCACCACCATTTTTCTTATTTTTTTTCTCTTTCCTCTGGTCTCAGGTTCTGCCCAATCCAGTCCACTGGCCTCCATCCCAGGCCACTGTGGGCTGTGTGTACAGATTTGCAAGATGAAGACAGTTCTCCCCAGAGAACCGGGCAGCCGCCCGGCTGAGATCTAAAAACCGATCTGCTCATGCAGTTCCACTTTTTCTTTTTCTCTTTTAAATGGGCTTCTTTCTGTCAAGGAGAAGATTTCCAAATCAAAAGGAGACCGAAAGATTTCTAGGTTCCACAGCTTCAGGATTCCATGGATCGGGGGTGTCAAAAAGTCTGCGCAGGGCCTTCAGTAAAGGCCGTCTTTCTCAGCGCACACAAGTCAACCCGAGACCAAGGCAACCTGAGGGCAAAACCCCTCGCTTGATTTCATTTCTCCCATTAGGCCCCGAACATCAGAGCGCGTGTGACAGAGAGAGAGAGACAGAGAGAGACAGAGACAGAGACAGAGACAGAGACAGAGACAGAGACAGAGACAGAGAGACAGAGAGAGAGAGAGAGAGAGAGAGAGAGAGAGAGAAACCCCACAAAAGAGAAACAAACGAAAACCCCAGCAAAGGTTCCATACATTGTTCGCCAGGATTGGAAGTGATGACGTCGTTGCGGGGGAGGGGGAGAATTATGCGGAGGGCACTTGCAAACCTCGCGGTTGCAGCCAGCAGGTGCTGACAGATACGTTTTTGAAACCGGCTGGCGGCGCCCTTGAGCTTCCTACGGTTCTGACCATACCCGTTCTCAGGGAGGTGGCTGTGGAGCCCAGGATAGGCCACGCCAAAATGCACCTCCGTGGCACAGTGATCATTTGGCGTGACGGTGACCTCAAGCAGGCGGCCAACACAAGAGGGACCCTCGGGCTCTTCTTTGTGTCTCCCTGAAAGCGAGACATCCATCTCTCTCGCGGGTGAAAGGCGCACTCCCTGCATCTGCACCTGGAGTTAGGAGGACGCTCCGATCCCCAAAGTAGGGAATTCATTGGGGCCGAGAAGCCTAGGGAGACAGACACTGTGACTTCTTTCAGGGACCCCCCCCAAGCCCAAACTCTGTTTAGATTCTTCCTTCCCTCAGGGCGCACCCGAAAGCTAAGTCTCTCGGTCTGATCCCTGTCTCACACATGTACTGTCCCTTGGTCTACACAGTCGAAAAGCTGCCCGCCTCAGCCACTTCTCACGGCTAGAAGGTAAAACAACAACAACAACAACAAACGAACACGTGTTCCCGCTCCCGCTTCCTCTATCCGCCTTGAGTCCATGTTAGGATGAGTCCAGCCACGAGGACTCAAGAGGGGCAGAGGGGGAGATTTCCCCCTCCCCCAAACAGGAAGGGGTCTGGAACTCTCTTCCCAGTGGCCACCCAGCTCAACTCTGGGTGCCTGAACCCTAGTTTGCCTCCTTTCGAGTTTTAAATGCTCTTCCCTGGGTTAGAATCACAAGGAGAGATGCTCACGCATGTATGTCTTCCAAGTTTTACGTGACATGGGGCAGCCCTCCTAAGAAAGCAAAGAAAGACTCAGAGAAGTGGCAACACCTACAATCTCTTCGGTTCTGCTGAGGAGAGGGAGGAAATCTGGGAAAGTAACTATACTATGGCCCGGGCTGGCGGGCGCCGGGGTGGGGGGGGTGTTAAGGGAGCTAAAGGAGGATGAGATTTCTTAGAAACTCATTCTTAGGCACAGAAACATTGGATGGATGCGGGACCCCACCTCTTCTTTTCCCTTGTGTTGGGAAGATCATTTGGCTCCTGCCAGCTGGGGTTTCATGCCCCCACGAATCATCAGGCGAGTGCTCCGGAGAAAAGAGCGAGAGCACAGGTCAGGAGAACATGGAGAAGATGGCTGCCGGATGCCCGGGGCCACACGGATGTCTTCGGGGGCACAGGCACGTCCACGATCTGTGGACCATGTCTACGGCAGATTGGGTGTGTAGGTCATTTTGAACAGGCTCCCATCCACCTGCCCTCATTGGGGTCCTGTCTCCAGCTCCCCTGAGCGGTGCCGTCACGGCCAGGTGAAGACAGGGCTCCTCCAGGGGCGGGCCCGTGCCAGAGAAAGGGAGACGGCAGTGAAGTCCTCGAGCTTCGGGTACTTCTACCAGAGTGACTCTCCTTCATCAAGTCCCCGGCAGGTGGAGGGACACGTCTTTCTGACACGGTGGGGCCAGGGGAGGCTTAGAAAAAGGCTTCTGACAACCGCACCATCAAGTATGAGCTCTCCGTTTCCTTGACGGAAGAGTCCCCCACTCTCCCAAGTGGTAGAGCTAGGAACGGGCCCCTCGGGTCCCATCTTACACGTGAGAATGACATGCTGACTTTACCCCTCTTCAAGGCGGAGTTTGTAAAAGGTCAGCCCTGGAGGAAGGACCCAGCTTGTCAGTCCTCTCATGCTATCATCCAAGCCGAGGAGAGCCGTGCCAGGCCTCCACGGAAGGAATACGGCGGTCGGCTGCCTTTGGAGAAGATGGCTCTGTGAGCAGCAGCGTGGAAACCAACCGAGAAGCAGGGGCCACTCTAGAGGCCAGCAGGGTCCTTAGGGGCCCAGCCAGGCCAGGCCAGGCCAGGATGGAGAGAGGGGATGGAGCCGGACCTTTGAGGCCCTAGCCTCCACAGCACCTGGGATTCTGCTGGGATTCTTGAGAAACTCGCTCCACATTCTAGAAGGGCCTGCGTGTCACAAAGATACGAAGCCATACTTTCCTTAAAGAGCACCTGCCCTCAGGAAGTGGCACTCAGCACGCTCGCTGGTGATGGGCCAGACACACCCATAGACACTCAGGTTCCAGGGAAAAGCTTTGCTCAGCTCTTTCTCCCCTTGCGTCCTCAAAACACAAAGCCATCGCTTCCGGATACCAGGGAAGCTCTCAGGTAGGTTTGTGCTGGGGCGGGCGCCAACTAGAACTGTGAAGAGGGGAGATCGGAGCCGCAGAAGCTCTGGGGCCCCGAGGAAAGACGCCGCCGCCGATCCACCTCTCGCACCTTCCTCTCAGCGGGAGGGCCAGGGACTCTCCCCCCGCACAGGATCCTGGCCACACACGAGGGAGGGCCCACACCCACTGTCCTGCTCCTCTTTGCCTGGGGTGGGTTCAGAGACACTGGACTCGGCTCATCCCTCTCCACAGCGGCGCGTCCCTCTCCACAGCCGTGCACGGCAGGCAGCAGAGCAGAAGAACAAGAGCTGGCATCGTCCACCGTTCCCAGAGCTGCTCCATTCCCGTCCACGCGCATCCGGATGGGGCGCACAGACAGGGCGCCCGTCCTGAGGTCACCGTGTCGCTCCAGGTGCGGACTCCCGAGATGGTGACATCTCGGTCGAGGAGACCGTCCCCTGTGAGACCACAGGCTTGGCAGTATTGCCGAGAGCATGCTTCGTGGGCCATCTGCAATTCCATGTCACCGGAAACATACCGTGTCAAACTTGTGCTCAGCCTCCAAGTCAAAGGGCTGCCTGAGGACTTTGACCGACAATTCCAGTTGCTCCTGGCCTAAGAGACACAACTTCTCCCAAGAAAACAAACCGTAACACAATGTAAAGTCTGACCTACCTCCAGACGCGTGTTTGACGTGGCACGGCCATGTCCGGAGGCTCATGTGACTTCCATGCGGGGGCAGCCTGGGAACCGCCTTTCTGAGTCTCCCCCTCCCCGTGCGACCCCAGGGTAGGGCTGGTGCGAAGAGAACGCTGGATGGGATGTAGGCATTGGAAGTGAAGCCACAGCCAAGGCTCTCTGCAGGCTGTCGCCATCCCACACGGTGACAGGTGGGCACAGAGGTGCAGGGTGGAAGGCTGTCCATCCACACATACACACACACACACACACACACCCACCCACCCCCGCCGCCCTGCGTCTGGCTAGTGTTCCCAGCTGGTGCCCCCTGGACGACAGTGGCCCAGGCCACTCCTGGCTGCCTGGCCGCAGATCCACCGAGGGACAGCTGTGCCTTCCCCCGAGTCTCTCCATGTCTCCCCTGTGGCCCCGCACATCGGTGGCTACCTTTCCCTGTGGGCGCTGACAGCTCCATCGGCACTGCCACCTCCGCCACTGCCACCGGGCACTCAGAGGACTGAGAGCCACAGCCTTCCCTCCCCTCCCCTCCTCCGCAGCCCAGCCCAGCCCTGCCCTGCCCAGCTGCTCCCAGGCCTCTGGAAGGTCCAGTTCCTAGAACGAGGTCTTCATTCCTGTGACTCCCACGGTGTCTCTGCTTCCATGACACAGACCGGCTATGTTGTCCCGACAGTAGGACACACACAGAAACCCTGTGCGAAAATCATGAGGCTGACAGCATCATTCGTCATCTGAGACAGAAAATCAATACAGATATCGTATTAAATACACATAATTATACGTAGGGGTGTGTGTGTGTGTGTGTGTGTGTGTGTGTGTGTGTGTCTGTCTGTCTGTCTGTCTGTCTGTCTGTATCTCACTGCAGTATTCACACAAGCATTGCCAGCCAAGCAGAACCTCAGGTCTCTGTGATAATTGTCCCTGGGGATGTTCTGCCGACTGTCACGCAGAGACCGTCGTTGTACGGAGACACAGGTAAAGACGTGTGTTTGTCAAGACAGGAGAACACAGAAAACACATCCTGTTTCACAGGGATGAACTAGTGTCATGATGCCAACCTGGGGACACGGGCGCCCGTTCATGCTCCTGGCCAGGCCCTGCAAGCATTAGGGGACCATCGCTTCTGTCCTTGTATGGGCCGCTCACTGCACCGAGTTCTTAGTCACCTCACGTAGCCCTCACCGCAAATCCACACCTTGAACGTGGTCCTCCTTCCTCATCGCCACCGCCACCACGTTCCTCCTGGTCTCTTTAAACGCGCACGCGTCCCTGGTGGGTGGGGTAAGGAGCCAGCTCCCCCCACCCCACCCCACTCCGGTGCCTGCCTGCCTGCCTGCCTGCCTGCCTGCCTGCCTGCCTGCGTGCGTGCGTAGAGTAGAAGCAGGGAATGTTCTGTCGTTCCCCCTTCCCAACCCGCGAACGAAGGAAACCTTCGTGTATCTTTCTATACTTTATGTGCTGTCGCCTACATGTGTTCCCCCATTTTTCTTTATCCACAAGAGCTCCCTGCAGTCCCCACTCTCTGTATGAACGGCATTCACACACGTCCAAAGTGAATTTATTTCAGCTTCTATCGGGTGGCATATCCAGATAGATCCTTTAGGTCAGGAAGCACAGAAACACAGCCAAGTCGAGTGAGTGCTGAACCAGAGTCATTTAGGAATCCTATGAGGTGACCAGTGTGGAAGGAGCATGTGTTCCAAGGCACTTCTTTTGATGTCTTAGGTTTACCTAGCCAGCAATGCAGATCCCATGAAAGTGGGCAGAGATCTTTTCTCCATAGGCTCTCCTGTTACGGAACGCAAGTGTGTTCCCGTGCCCACGGACGACACACAGTGAGGCCAAACAAGGGGACACGTCAGAGTTTGGGGCAGGGGAAGGTTTCTAGCATGGCCGAGCAAGGGGAGGGTGGGAATCTTTCTTTTCCAGAAAAGTTAGAACTTCTCTCAAGTTGCATGGGCCCAGAAAATGCTTTCTCCTCTTCGATCATCAGTCAAGGAAAGGTAGCACCTGGTTTTTCACGAGGAGATTTTCTTCCTAATTCCAGTTATCTTATAAAATAAAGAAGAAAAATTATGTTAATGTTTCACATAAGCGTCCAGGACTATTTCACTTCCATGATTTGAAGAAATGTTATTTTCTCTCCAACTGACACTGTCCTTGAAGGACCAAGCTAAACTTCTAAGGAGCCAAATTCCAAATAATTTTGAGACTAGGAAATACAAAGTGTAGTGTCATAGATTGATTGATGGATCCATTGATTTCATCAGACAGCAGTCATCACTTCTAAGATTATTCGAACACCACTAACGTTTGGGTAACAAAGTTGAGATGTCTGCGCTCGAGCACGTGCGCGCGCGCGCGCGCGCGCGCGTGTGTGTGTGTGTGTGTGTGTGTGTGTGTGTGTGTGTGTGTGACTCATAAGGGGATGTTTTCCATAGCTGTGCACTATGGCACTGCAGGATCTCTGGTTGCTGAGTACCCAGAGGTGGAAGCCCCGATACAGAGCTTGGACTGTGAAGTTATGCATGGGTTCTCAATGGTGTGTGTGGGGTCGGCCCCCCTAATCCCCCATGTTGGTTGTTCAACGGTCAACTCTAATATATAGATCAGAGAGGATATCATCCATGTGCTTCATATGAATAACTTTCCCAAATAATCTTTATCTTTTTCAAAGGAAGACATCCTGTAATCCATTTCATAAGATGCTATTGGGAACCTACTCCCCCAGCATGTGAATTATCCCTACAGAGCACAAGATCCCTGAGAAGGAGGAGCCCTGGACGCTGAGACACCAGGAAAGTAGGCTTTTAGATGATATTTTCTGCTTCTCATGAGATGACGGTGTCTACTGATCCTATTCAAGTGTGTAAAATGAGAGCCCCCTGGCAAGGATCAGCAGAAGGTCTTTGCTGCTGGGCCCTGGGCTCTTCCTTTCAGTGGGGAGGCCAAGAGCCTCAAGAAGGAAGGAAGGAAGGAAGGAAGGAAGGAAGGAAGGAAGGAAGGAAGGAAGGTAGGTGGGAGGGAGGGAGGGAGGGAGGGAGGGAGGGGAGGGTTTGCCCGGTGCCATCAGGCCCGTGTGTCACCCTAAAGAGAAGGGCAGCCATCGCCACTGCTGGAATCATGTCCCCATTTCCTGGGCAGGACATTCAAGAAGGCCTCCTCCTGTGTGTTTCGTGCATCACCTCGACGGTGCCCCCAGGAATAGTCACCGGAGGGAACTGTGCAGCTGAGCCAACCTGCCTGGGAACACGGCCTCCTTCCTTTAAGAAGTGGAAAACTCGCCCAGTGCTCTCTCTGTTGTTGTTTTTCCGGTCCTTATCCTTGTCCTTGTCGTCGTCGTCGTGGTCGTCGTCATCGTTACTGTTGTTAACAAGTGAATGAGAGTGAGTCAGAAAGAGAAAAACAAATATTGTATATTCACACATATATGTGGACTGCAGAAAAATGGTACACATCAACTGGTGTGCAAGGCAGAAAGAGAGACACAGATGTAGAGCACAAACATATGGACACCAAGTGGGGAAAGCGGGGAGGGTTGGGGGGGAATGAATTGGAAGATTGGGGTACCAAATTGTACACTCTAAATATATACAGTTTATTGTAAAACATGAAAAGAAAAAAAGTTAAGAAAAAGTGAATGATGCCTCCGTCTAGAGGAATACTTGGCAGTTATTATGTTCAGGACCATTTCTTTTTCTGCCATTGATGGAAAACTCCTTGGATCCCGTTAGCATTTATGGATTCAAGGAGTGCAGTTCTTCATAGGTTCTGTCACGTCGTTAGGAGGGGAATCCTCATCAAGTTGCTTCAACCAGGACTATGTGTCCTTCAGATGCGGAGATGGAAATGAATGGTGCTCTGCGGGGCGGTGGGGGGGCGGGGGCGCGATGATAGGCACCCAGGACTCCTTCCCCCAGGCCTCCTTTTGTTCCCTCACTGCTTCCTGGAGAAGGGACACCCCCCCCCCCCACGCACACACCGTCTAGGTGTGCTATTTGCTGTCCATAATTTCCCGTGCCCTTTGGGCATGGCTGATAGAGACGGACATGAAGCAGCAGGACGGCAAGCTGGCACCTGGGCCTAGGGAAGTTTCACAAGTGAAATATCAGAACTGGAGCTGGGACAGACATGCCTCCCCTTCCCGGGGCCGGGGGGGGGGGGTGCGGAAGCTGGGCTGGGGGAGCTGGAGACGAGGGGCACAGAGAGAGGCAGGGAAGGGAGGCCCCACGTGGGCCTGGGAGAGACGGGGATGGGGAGGGCGGGGCGGTGGGGGGCAGGGGGCCACTGCTGACCGGCCTGGGTTCGGGTTCCCTGTCCCCCGTCCTGCTGAGAACGTGCCTTTGCTTCCTGCCCTCAGGTGTGCGAGAGGAGCACGTTTCTTTTCAATAAAGACCAATACATCATGTCACACTATGTTTGGTTTTGCTTGTTCATGTTCCAGACGAGGCCAACGAACTCTCCCAGGGGAGGTGTGGGTACAAAGGATCTGACAGGATGGGAGGGTGCGGGTCTGCGCATGGGCCAAGAAATCCAGAAAATCTGTCGTAGCTGAGACTCAGGCCTTTTTCAGAAATAGGCCAAGAGAGTTCAGCTTTGACCATTCCCTGCCAAGCAGTCATCACAGGTGCTTCCTGGAAGGGATTGAGTTGCAGAAACCAGCGTGGCCCGCAGCCCTCAGGCCTCAGCCCGGCAGGCAGGCAGGCAGGCAGCGGCTATTGTCTGTTGGTCCCGCCCCCGCCCCCGCCCCCGCCCCCGCCCCCGCCCGCTTCTCCACCGCTCGCTCCTTCCCAAGTCGCCAGGGCTGATAGTTGCCGGGAGAGGGGGAGGGGAAGTCCGGACGCTTCATTCCGCAGGGCCTTGTTCAATCGCTTCATTCAAATGCAGAATGCTCTCCGGTCAGATCGGGAGCCTTTGACTTTGCCTCGAGCTCCCCTTTATCGAACGGCTTTTTTTTTTCCTTCCCCAATTTCCCCACCCTTAGGCTGCCCCCTCCAAACTGCAGGGAGGGAGGGAGGGAGGGAGGGAGGGAGGGAGGGAGGGATGGGTGAAGGTTGTGTGAGAACTTCTCCTTGTCTCAGGCAAATAGGAGTCCCCTCTTTTTCCTAACCCAGGAAACCCCACTAAACCATTTGAGAATCACGGACATGCGTGGAAGCAAACGTCTTAACTTGAGATCGTGCTCTGCTGTGGGAGGACAGAAAGGAGGGCCAGAATGTCCGGTCTTGTGCTGTCCAGTTCTTAAGCGACTTGAATTCAAGGAGACACATTTTGGGGCGGCCTACTCTGAACATATTGAAAGCTGACCTGGTGACTGTGTGTGTGTGTGTGTGTGTGTGTGTGTGTGTGTGTGTGTGTGTGTGTGTGTGTGTGTGTGAGAGAGGGAGAGGGAGATGGAGGGAGGGAGGGAGGCGGGGAGGGAGGGAAAGGGAGAAAATAGGTTAGTAGAGGCCTCCATTTCATGGAAACTGTTTCTGAGTTCTGAGAACAGGTCGGTTCTGTGAAACAGTTATCATATCTCCTCTCAGGAGGCAGTGATGTTGATGGGCTCCCAAAAACTAGGCCTGTGGTGCAAGCAATCAGGTTATTTCCTAAGAGGCACTTGTATGGAAACCAAAGGAAGACAAAGGTCCATCACTGGAGCCGATTATAAACCAGTGGGGGGGGGGGGGGGAGCGTGTGGGGGGCGGTGTCAGTGAAGAAGATTTGTAGATGTTAGGGTGGAAGCAACTTTAGCAGTTTGAAATGGCTGTGATGATGTCGGGTGTTTGGTTCGACTTTCAGAGTGGCTCTCACAGAAACAGGCACCAGGATGGTTTCCACAGGAGCTGTGGTGGCCATGTCTCTAAAGTTTTCACCAAGTCCTCCAGCTTCGGTCTGTAGGGCTTCAGGCAAAGGGCCGTTTTCGTTGTCAGTGATGCCAAGTCAAAAGGGTGGGCGAAAGTGGGAAACATTCATGGAGAGAGTTGTAGCCAGATATTGGGGGCAACTTGAAAGACTTCAGGATCCAGTCCGGTTTTCAGGTGAAAAGCAACACCCTAAGGAAAATGAATAGCACCAGAATCTCATATCCACAAGTGTGTATTCCCGTTTTATGGAAACGTAACGTGGGCCTCTAAGGAACGCGTGCAAGTGACTCTCTTGCCAAAGAAATAAGGAGCCTCACGGAGAGTTTCTGAATTCTGGACGGAGCAGGTAGGGAGAAAAAGAGAAGTGATTCCATTTTGCTGACAAGGGTACAAGTCACCAAATGGATGTCCAACTTTTAAAATAAATTGGGTTTTGTTTGTTTTCATTTTCCCTTGTAGCTGGAAAAGAAAAGATTTCACAATCCGTCCTGTTCTCTCTCTCTCTCTCTCACTCAGGTTAGGAGATTCTTTTCTGTTTGAAATAATGGAAGCATTTATAATGTCGTGCAGTTTCAGGTGTACAGCACAGTGATTTAGATAGAAAGATAGGTAGATAGATAGATAGATATAGATTCTGTTTCAGATTTTTTTTCTCTTATAGGTTATTACAAAGTATTGAGTATAGTTTCCTGTGCCAAGTCGTAAGAGCTTGTTGATTATCCACTTTACGTATAGGAATGTGTATATGTTCATCCCAAGCTCCTAAGGTATCCGCACCCTGGCCCCCCCCCCCCCGCCCCCAGCGGCTTCCCCAATCAGTCCTATTGTAGACAAGTAGTCATACACACACTATCATCCTAGTCCTCAGTTCATTCAGCCCCACGTAGGTCACTCGTTCTTCTCGGAGTCCAGTTTTCCCATCGGCCCTGTCAATCTTGCCTGATGATTGAGCGTGACTGGAAAAGTGATGGTCCCAAGAAGTTTGCAAGAGCTTTTGTGAAGGCTCATAGGACTTGCCCAGCGAAGTGGGTGCCTTGATCACTGCAGGCTGTGGAAGGTATACCCAAAGTGGCAAACACAATTTTTTTTTAACCGTCTCTATGCCATGGTGAGGACAGAAGGCTTGCAGCAAGGGAAGGCTTCAACCCACATGGAAACCATACTCACCGTCACAGGAACGTTTGGATGACCCTTACTACGTGCCAGTGGAGTGAAGTCCAGTGGCCGGGGCTCAGGGGTTCCTGAGAGAGGAGGTCTGACGCCTCTGGGGACAAAGAGAATTGTTTTCCCCCAGGGTGACAAGCATGACAGGTCAGCCATTGCAGGTAACCTGTAGAAATCTTCCCACCAGCATCTATTTACAATTGGAGCCATTCGAAATGCACCAAGGTGGGTGGCGGAATGCGGGGGGCGGCGGGGACCTGGGGGGGGGGGGTGAGGTTCCCCAGGAAGCCTGAGACATGGAGACCCAGTGGCCGGCCGGGCTGCTGCCCCTCTCTGGGGTCTGCTGTCCCTCTCTGGGGTCTGCTGTAGCCCCGACCCTCTGTTGAATGGACAGAATGGAATTGATCCACGTGTGGCCCCCCCCCCACCCCCCATCATCTTTCAAGAGGCTGTTGTTGCCGCCTCGGCATGAAACTCGGGTGGAATATCTCCTTGATACTGGGCTCAGTCCCTGTCGTGTGAGCCTCCATTTGGACGACCGAAAACCCTGTATGCCAGGGCAGAGAAGAAGGATCCCATCATTTCCAGAGCAGTTGGAACACACCCGTGTATAGACACAAGCCAAAGAAGGCTTCACGTTCCTTCCTCTTCGACAATGCTTCCCATGTCAGGAAACCTCTCCAGGAAGCCTACTCCGTTTCATGGCTCTGCTTTCGAAGGAGAGAGAACACATTCTTGAGCTAGGCCCTCTCCTCTTGGATCCTCTCTCAACATGCATTCTAAGTGCAAAAGACTTCATGTGTCATTCGGTTTGGGGGCAAATGTGTCCAAAATACCCCAACGAGTGTAAAACAGTTAGATAGGTCACTGGGGAACAGTGCCTCCTTAGCCACGTCACCCACATCCCAGGGAAAGACTTGCTAGGCAAAGAGAGACGCCTCTTTCCTTGTGAGCCAACCCTGGCTCTTTGAATATCAAGAGGACTAAGTCCACGTGAGTCCCCCAAGACCTGATAAAGGTAACCTAGAAAAGAAGTGATGATTTTTAGAAGACATAAGCCTGCCTGCCTGCCTGCCTGCCTGCCTTCCTTCCTTCCTTCCTTCCTTCCTTCCTTCCTTCCGGAAAAAGGAAGGAAAGCTTTCTCTCTCATGACGGAGAGAGCAGAGCAATAGAAGAAACACCCAAGCCCGAGCCCAAAGTTGGCCTTTTTCACCGAGAGACAGAAAACTGAATTCTAGTTTTGCACTGGTTTCCTGTTGATACGAACACTCATGTGTGTCCTTGAATCCATCCTCATCTTAAGCAGTCCTGACCACGGTTCCCATTCCTTTCCGAAGATTCTTCTCCTCAGAAACCTTTTCCAATCGCCTGTGCCCAGTTTTAGCTTTTCCCTTGTGTCCTTTGTTTCCCATTTCGAAATGACTAGCTTTAGGACCGAAATGTCTTTTTTTCCCTCCCCCAAACCTTATCTGCATACCTTCTACCTTGCCTCCCCCCTCCCCACACTCCCCAAAGAGGTCCTCTTCCTACAATGAGGATGGCGACCTCGGGTAGCTTGGACCACACACGTTCCTTCTTTAGGATGCCTCATCCTTGGACATTTGTCACCGCCCCCCCCCGCCCCCCACCCCACCCCACCCCACCCCACCCCACCCCACCCCAATCCAATCCAATGAAAGTAAGGAAGCCAACCACAGTGACCCGTGTGAACATGGACTGCCTTGTAGAAGTCCAGGCTCCTGCCTAGTTTGTGGTTTCCCTAAAGCGCAAGATCTGTGTAGGCATGGAAGCACGCATATGCTCCAACTCTCCGGAGCAGGGAGACCCTTAGGCTTGTGGAGCTAGGGACGTTTCAGCATTTTCCCTTCTTTGGAGATGATGTAGACAGGCTGCTGAATGTCCATTCTTTCATGGCACTCAGTCCACCCCTAAACCTAGAGATGTTGGAAAGTCTTGAAGTCGGCCTATGGAAAAGAGTTCTTGTGGAAGACGTTCCCTTACACATTCTCCTCATCTCGTCCACACTTCTGTCCTCTGTGTGTTATGAGCGGTCCCACTTGGATGATTCGTGATTTCTTAAGACAGGAAAGCAGTCAGTCCTCATCTCTACACCTCCCGGCCGCCCCCTCCACCACCCTGTTCCCGTGAGAGATTTTCTTCCTGCTTTCAGACGGGAGAAGGAAAGGAGGGTCCGTGTTCCCCTCCTGTTGTCACCTCGCATGGCAAAATCTCCCTATGCCACGGAGGCCCATTTGGGGGCGGTGTCCTGCGGGCCCGAAGACCTTCCGAGTCAACCTCAAGGAGGATGAGGATGTTCTCTCTTGCCACCGAACCGGTGAACCCGATGGCCTTCTAAGCAATGATGTCTCATCAGCCCACCCCACCCGTTTCACACAGAACGGAACAGCCTCTCCTGGATGACTCGGAGCAGGGGAGTTCCTGGGTCTGTCAGAGAGGGCCCTCTGCTGGCGGTGGGTGAAAAAGCACTGCACAGGACAGGAGGTGTTCGTGGTGTCCTTGGGAAGGAAAGGCGGGGGGGCATTTTATTCTTGGAAAGCTTATGCTGGCCCAGGATGTACACTATGAAAGATGATGCGACCTCATTTGGGGCGGGCACCAGAGGAGGGAGACGCGGGGCGGGGGGGGGGGGGGCGGGGAGGTGTAGAAACGCATAAAAGCGGTCCTACCTTAAATGAATAAAAAAATAACAAGCAATATAACATATACAATAAAATAGAGCACACGCAAAGGAAACGAAGGCAAAGTACAGGAAACGAAGAGAAAAATGCAAAGCCTATATACAGTGCTTCCATGTTCCTCATTCAATCAGCTTGGTGCAGGAATCTCTAGGAGATGAACAGCAAGCATACACGGGTCAAGCGGCGGCCGCGGGTCCACCGGCAGCCCGGGGCTGCGCAGCCCGAGTCCGCGCGTGCTGTCGCTCGGCGGCCGGCGGGCCGGGTCTCTGGGCGCCCGCGGCCCGAGGGTCGCTCGGCGGCCGGCGGGCATGGTCTCGGGCGCGCGCGGCCCGAGGGTCGCTCGGCGGCCGGCGGGCATGGTCTCGGGCGCGCGCGGCCCGAGGGTCGCTCGGCGGCCGGCGGCCCGGGTCCCGGGCGCGCGCGGCCCGAGGGTCGCTCGGCGGCCGGCGGGCCGGGTCCCGGGCGCCCGCGGCCCGAGGGTCGCTCGGCGGCCGGCGGGCCGGGTCCCGGGCGCGCGCGGCCCGAGGGTCGCTCGGCGGCCGGCGGCCCGGGTCCCGGGCGCGCGCGGCCCGAGGGTCGCTCGGCGGCCGGCGGGCATGGTCTCGGGCGCGCGCGGCCCGAGGGTCGCTCGGCGGCCGGCGGGCATGGTCTCGGGCGCGCGCGGCCCGAGGGTCGCTCGGCGGCCGGCGGGCATGGTCTCGGGCGCGCGCGGCCCGAGGGTCGCTCGGCGGCCGGCGGCCCGGGTCTCGGGCGCGCGCGGCCCGAGGGTCGCTCGGCGGCCGGCGGCCCGGGTCTCGGGCGCGCGCGGCCCGAGGGTCGCTCGGCGGCCGGCGGCCACGGAGCCTGCAGGCCGCTCGGCGGCCCGGGTCCCGGGCGCCCGCAGCCCGAGGGGCGCTCGGCGGCCGGCAGCCCGCGGCCTGCAGGCCGCTCGGCGGCCCGGCTCTCGGGGAGCCCGCGGCCCGAGGGTCGCTCGGCGGCCGGCGGCCACGGAGCCTGCAGGTCGCTCGGCGGCCCGGGTCCCGGGCGCCCGCAGCCCGAGGGGCGCTCGGCGGCCCGCGGCCGGCTGGTCGACCTGCCTGCAAGTCGACCGGCGGCCCGAGGGTCGCTCGGCGGCCCGCGGCCACAGAGCCTGCAGGCCGCTCGGCGGCCCGGGTCCCGGGCGCCCGCATCGCGAGGGGCGCTCGGTGGCCGGCGGGCATGGTCTCGGGCGCGCGCGGCCCGAGGGTCGCTCGGCGGCCGGCGGCCCGGGTCTCGGGCGCCCGCGGCCCGAGGGTCGCTCGGCGGCCGGCGGGCATGGTCTCGGGCGCGCGCGGCCCGAGGGTCGCTCGGCGGC
>NW_026648533.1:0-17500 GCF_030028045.1 Hippopotamus amphibius kiboko | reverse complement strand
CGCCGGCCGGCGCCCGCCACCCTCGAGGGCCTCCCCACGACCCGGCCCCGCCGCCGGGGCCTAGCATGCGACGGTTCCCCCCGCGTGCAGCGGAGGAGCCCGTCCACCCCTTCGCGCATCCATCTGCGTCGCCTCCACACATCCATCACCACCTCAGCCGACCCCAAGGGCTCACACGTCCTGGGGAAACGCTCCCGAGCCAGGCGGCCCGACCTAGGGCCACACACCGCCGCCGGCTGCGGCTCGAGGCAAGGGCAGGCGCGGCAGGGCTCCCCGTGGCTGCGGGACTGGGGAGCCGGGACCGGTGGGGGCCCCCCTCCGGGCTCGCCAACGGAGGCGACCCCGCACGCACACACGCCACCCCGCGCCTCGGACACCGGCTCGGCTCGGCCCGGCGGGACCCTCCCCCGACTCGGAGGGGGGAGGCGCGGGCCACGGTAGGCAAAGAGCGGCGCTCGGCCCCACCGCGGGACCGGCGCACCCCTCCCGCGGAGGCGAGGGGGTCTACCCACGTGCTCTGGCAGTCGCCACGGTGGCCACTGCACACTTGGGAGGGGCGGCAGCTGGGGGGTTCGGTACCCCAAGGCTCCCTCTCGGATCGCTAGAGAAGGCTTTCTCACCGAGGGCGCGTCATCCCCCACTCAGCGCCTCTCCTTCGGGCCCGCAGAGGCGCTTCCGTGAGCCGCCTACACCTCCTCCAGTCGCCTGGAGGGGAGGGGGTCTGCGGTATGGGTAAGCACACGGCCCACGGGAGCGTTCGCGGCCAGGGCCGGGGCACGACCTCGGTAAGGCTTGCTGCCCTCGGGCTCGCCCCTCGGGCCCTCGAGGGGGAGCACGCCCAAGATGCGTGACACAGCCCCCTCTCTCACAGGCCCCGGCCCCCACGATCGCTCCCACGCCCGCGCGCAGCCCCCCACGTAGTGGGGACCACACGGGGCGTGCGCTCGGCCAAGCTCAAGCCCCCACGGCACGCCGCTGAGGACCAGCACAACGAGGCGGCCCCTGGCCCCACCGCCGGGGGGAACAGGCGGGCGCACCTCCCTTACCGTCTCGACCCCCCCAAGAGAGAGCCGCTCACGGCACCCGCCACGGTGGCGGAGACCCGAGGAACACGCTGGGAAAGGGGAACAACACCACCGCTCGGCCTCGGGCACCTGAGGGACGACCTGGAGCGCTCCAGGAGCACCACGGAGGGCCAGGCGCGGCACGCTCGCACACCGACGGGGGGCGCGCAGCGTGGCGGCGGGGCGGCCCTCCCCGCCGCGGGGAGGGCCGCTCGCGAGGCGTACGCCAAAGAGGCACAGCGAGAGCGTCTGCTGCGTCCGAGGACCCCGGTCCCCGCCCACGCTGGGAGGCGGGGGCGGGAGACCGCGGGTTCGGGGCCGGAGGCCGCACCCCTGCCTTCCGCACACCCCGGCAGGCGGGGCGGAAGAGAGGCGAGGAGCCCGCGGACAGAACGAGAAGAGCGGTCCCGTCCCCCAGGAACGTCCGTCCCTCGTCTGGCACGGCTTAGGCCCAGCCCAGCGGAGCGTGGCACCACCACATCAATCGGTTGACCCACCCAGCCTAAAGCCACGGCGGGGGAGGCCCGCAGGGGAGGCACGGCGAAGACCCGTCACACGGAGGCCCGCTTCCGCCTCGCCGGCGCCCCTTCGTCTCGGGCAAAGAGCAGCCAGCCACCCCAGAACGAGAACGCCTGACACGGGGCACAGAGCCTGTGGGGTGGGGTCGTGCCGGCCACTCACCACCGGGTGCCTGCAGCGGGGGCAGCGCACAGGGTCGAGCACCCGACGCCACCTGGCCCCGCCGCCCTCGGGCTCAGCCAGAGGCCGGAGGCGGCACCGCGGGTCGGGGCAGCCGGACGCGCACGCAAGAGCCGGCGCGCAGGCCCAAGCGGGCAGCTCAAGCGGCAAGGACCGAGCCGGGCGTCAGACAGCCGCCCCCAGCCCGGAGTCCTGCCCGCGTCCGGAGCCCCAGCGTCTATCGGCGACAGACGCAGAAGAACACCGTGTCAGCACCTATCTGGTGGCAAAAAGGCCCCATTTCCGGCGGAAGAAATCATCGCGCCCGACAGCGGGGCCCACCCACGAGGTTCACGGGGGCCCCCGGAACCTCGGTCCGGCCACCTGCCCCCAACACTTCCCCATCCACACTTGCCCCGGAGCGCCCGGGGCCACCTGGTCGACCCGGGGATGGAGGGGTGGCAGAGTGGGCCGGGGACACGGGGGAGAGGGAGCGGGCTGGGGACGCCCTCCCCGGTCCCCCCACGCGGGCAGGCACCGGTCCATCCGAGTCTCCGGGCCAGGACTTGGTTCCAAGAAAGAAACACAGCACCCCTCCGAGCCGCCTCCGATGAGCGGGCCCCATGAGGGACCACGCCCGGGCCCGGGAGCCCCTCCCCGGGCCACCCAGTATGGCTCGCGCCAGTCCCCACCTCCCGGCCCGGACTCGGGGTGGAGAGCGGAGGGGGGAGACAAAGTCGCGTCCGACGACCGGGACCCACGCGGGCACGCTGACAGGCCGGGTGCACCCTCGCCGGCCACCTGCGCGAGCAGGGGCCGGTCCGTCCACGTCTCCGGACCCATCGGGACTTGAACCCATTTCTCCAGGGAGACGCCCGGAGCCCACGGGGCAACGCACCCAGGCCCGGGCCAGCCTCTCCGGGTCACCGCTGGCGGCCCAGGCCGGTCCTCACCTCTGGAGTCCGGCTCGGAAAACCATCGGCCCGAAAGCATCTGACGACCGGGACGCACGCGCGTCCACCACCGAGCCCGTGGCGGCCTCCACCGGCCTCAACGCTCGGCCCGAGCCGGTCCCCACCTCCGGAGCGGGACGCGGGGGGCACCGGGAAAGGGAGGTGGGGGGGGTCGGGGAACGAACGCTCCCAAGGGCGGCCCAGGAGAAGGCCGGGCCACCAAGTCCCAGGCGCTCCGGGCGCGGCAGACCCTCTCCTCTCCCACCGCGGCGGCACGACCCGACATGGGTTCCCGCGGCCGGAGGGGCACGGGCGCATGCTGGTCGACCCGGCCAGGCGGCCCCTCAGCCCCGGCTCGGGAGCGCGGCGGCAGTCACAGCCCCATAGATCTGCAGGCCCAATCTCAGGCGACAGCAGGAGGCGCCTACGCCTCGGCGCCACCGGGGCTGCCAGCACCAGCGTCGCCCGCCTCCCGGAACTCTGCTTCGGGCCCGGCGGCTGAGTCACAGCCCTCGACAAGGTCGCCGGAGCTCCGGAGGGAAGGGACAATATAAAAGCGGCCGCCAGGTGGCGCCCGACAACCGGCTCGAACGTCCCCGGGCCGGATCCCGGTCGCCGGCCGGCCACCGAGGACGCCGGAGCGCCGGGCCGCCCAAACGCCCGAGCTCCTCCCGGAGCGGGGCGGGCGTCCCGCGCGGCCCCGAGGGGTCCGCCTCGGAGCTAGCTCCCGGCCCGACACGACACGACACGACACGACACGGCGCGTCCCGATCCCCGGCAGCACACGGGGGCGGGGGTAGCTGGCAAGATGCCGCCGGGAGGCTGCCTGGAAGGGGACGCGATTCCAGGCCATGGGGGGGGGGGGGGGGCGCGGGGAATTCCACGGAGACGCCCACAGTGCCACAAGCGAGATCCCCAGCTCCCCGGAGGGTGAGAGGGAGGGAGGGAGGGAGGGAGGGAAGGCGGGGACCAGCGAAACGAAACCAGGCAAGCGCTCAGAGAACGACGCAGGAACTCATCCCTTCTGGCACGGGGAAGGGCTTTGGAAAGCTGATACGCAGAGCCCGGAAGCTAGAAACGAAAGTAAACATACACTCTGGCCCCACACAAATGGAAACAAACATCTATTTCCGCACAGACCGCGACAAAGTCCAAAGAGAACACATGGGTGCGTGGGTGGGGAACATGCCCTTGAGGTCAGAACGTGGATTTCAAAATGGACTGACCACAGTCACCGGCGGGCGGGGGCAGGGGGGCGGGGAGCAGCGAGTCAACAGCCATCCACTAAAGAAACCGCGTTCCAGGACATCTACACAATGCAACGTGGTGAGTGTGCGTGCGTGCGTGCGTGCGTGCGTGCGTGTGTGTGTGCGCGCGCGCGCGCGCGCGTGCGTGTGAGAGAGAGATTTACAGTAAAGGTTCACAGTGACCTGTCGTCCCACCAAAATCAAACCAAGCCAAACTACCAAAAAGTCAAAGTCAAGCTCTGGGACTGCTGTGGCCCTTCAAGGAGTACGTAAAGGCACACACACATGTACGTGTATGCACACGTGTACACGTACAGACACACACACGTGTACACGTACACACACACACGCATCTGAAAACCTCAAGCATGTCCCATAAGAGGTTCCTGTCCAAAACAGGGCAAGGCCTCATGCAACGCAGCCCCCCCAGAACAAGCAACCCGATGGGGAAAGTGGGCAGGAGGCCTGAACAGAGCAGACCAAGACCAGGCATTTTCATCCACAAGGAAACAAAGCCAGAAAAAACCAACAGAAAACAACGCCCACAAAGGAAACAAAGCAACAAGGACGACGACCCCCACCACTCCAACAGCAACCGCAACACAGTTTTCCACTGTCAACAAAGCAACCAACAGTACCTTTCTTGGGGGGTGGGGGCGGGGACAAAACCAAAAGCCAAAGGAAACCTTTCCCTGAAATACAAGAAACAACTGGGGCTGCCTAGCTGGCGCACTACTTAAGAATCCGCCCGCCACTGCAGGGGACACGGGTTCGATCCCTGCTCCAGGAAGGTCCCACATGCCGCGGAGCAACGAAGCCCGTGAGGCACAACGACTGAGCCCATGTGCCGCAACTCCTGAAGCCCCCGTGCCTGGAGCCCGTGCTCCGCACCAAGAGAAGCCACTGGCAATGAGGAGCCTGCGCACCACAACGAAGGGGAGCCCCCACTCACCGCAACGGAAAGAAAGCCCGCGCACAGCAAAAAAAGACCCAACGCAGCCCATCAAATACAGAACCATTTTTTTTTTAAATGGAGGGTATGATAGAAAGCGCTGGCATTTCTCTGCACAAGCATACACGGCCAGGCCCAGGATCTGGAATCGCGACAGCAAGTTCCAAACGGCAGAGGAAAGTGGCTCCTGACGGGACACCTATTTTTCACGCTGAGAGAGACCACCACCATGTCATGCTGGAGGACTCAGAGATATCACCTGGCGCCTGACAGAATGGCTCCCCGACAACAGATGACACTACGGAAAACAGCACAGAAGTCCCTGAAAGCACTGCACCAACAACTACCACGTGACCCAGCAACTCCACTACGTGCCCACCGAGGGGGTGAGGGTGACACATACATACACGTGTATGTGTATCCACACCTATCCCTATGTAGCCATAGTTAGGGACATACCGATAGCGCTCTCTGTGTGCATACGTCTCTACCTAGTCACACACAGGCGCGCGCGCGTTTATGACTCAACCCTACCAGGGAATGAGGTCTTGCCATCCGCGGAAACATGGAGAGACCCAGAGGGTATTGCGCTACACAAGATACCTCAGGTCGCGAGACTATCATGTCTGTGAAGAACGTACACAGCAATACACACACATGAACACAAAGAAGGAACCGCAAACAGGTTCCTCGACACCTAAAAGGAACAAATGGGGGGTGGCCAGAGGAGGGAGGGAGGGGGGAAGAGGGAGACGAGTGCAATAGGTGAGGGAGAGGAAGCGGTGCCCACTTCTAGTTATGAAATAAACAACTCACTCGCAGGATGTCATGTACAGCAGGCGGAATAGAGTCCATCCTACTGTCATGACATCGAATGGTGACAGACAGTAACGAGACTTATCACGGAGATCCCTGGGCCATGTGTAAACATAGCCACTCGCTAGGGTATACACCTGAAAACCAATATACTCTTGTCAGTCTGTTAGACTTCAATTTTAAAAGGGCGGGGGGAGGAGGGAGGGAGGGGGGAGGGGGGCAGAGAAAGGAGCAAGAGGAAGAGGAGGGTGGTGGGGGAGGAGGAGGAGGGGGGGAGGAGGAGGAGGAGGAGGAGGAGGAGGAGGAGGAGGAGGAGGAGGAGGAGGAGGAGGAGGAGGAGGAAAAAGATGGCTTGCCTTGAAGAAATCAACAAAAGGAAAGAGCGAGAGAGACAGAGACAGAGGCAGAGAGAGACGCGAAATCAAGAGTGGACACTCAGGTGACTGCAAGAGTTAAGGGAGATTAAGACAAGAAACAAACTCCCAACAGTAGTTTGGTAAGTCCAAAATCAAGATTTGGATATCATGCTGGCATCAAGCACCAACCCTTCTAAATGGACACAAAGACACACAGGCCTCCCTCACTTGGGGCGGGGGGGTCGTCAGGACCAGGAAATGACCATGCAAGCGGAAGCTGGAAAAGGCAACCTTGTTCATCCACGGCGGAAACATACCATGGTCCCACAGCATTCAAAACATTGTATCAAAACATGTACAAACGGCTCTTCCTCACTCCCAATGAAAACTGCAGAGAACGTCCAAAACAGCCAACGTGTGATTTGCTTAGCAGATTGTCATGGAGAGCCTCGACCAGAAAGCATCGCTTTCGGTTTGTAACATCATAGGAACAGCAGTCTCAACAGCGCTTGCCTTCTTGGCGCAGTATCATTTCTACGCCTGGATACACAGTCCTACTTTGGGGTGGGGGGGTGGGGGTGAGGGAGCCCTGCCAGCAGTTCCTATTTTTCAAAGCAGACCTCTTCCCCCTCCCCCCAACCACCACCACCATTTTTCTTATTTTTTTTCTCTTTCCTCTGGTCTCAGGTTCTGCCCAATCCAGTCCACTGGCCTCCATCCCAGGCCACTGTGGGCTGTGTGTACAGATTTGCAAGATGAAGACAGTTCTCCCCAGAGAACCGGGCAGCCGCCCGGCTGAGATCTAAAAACCGATCTGCTCATGCAGTTCCACTTTTTCTTTTTCTCTTTTAAATGGGCTTCTTTCTGTCAAGGAGAAGATTTCCAAATCAAAAGGAGACCGAAAGATTTCTAGGTTCCACAGCTTCAGGATTCCATGGATCGGGGGTGTCAAAAAGTCTGCGCAGGGCCTTCAGTAAAGGCCGTCTTTCTCAGCGCACACAAGTCAACCCGAGACCAAGGCAACCTGAGGGCAAAACCCCTCGCTTGATTTCATTTCTCCCATTAGGCCCCGAACATCAGAGCGCGTGTGACAGAGAGAGAGAGACAGAGAGAGACAGAGACAGAGACAGAGACAGAGACAGAGACAGAGACAGAGACAGAGAGACAGAGAGAGAGAGAGAGAGAGAGAGAGAGAGAGAGAAACCCCACAAAAGAGAAACAAACGAAAACCCCAGCAAAGGTTCCATACATTGTTCGCCAGGATTGGAAGTGATGACGTCGTTGCGGGGGAGGGGGAGAATTATGCGGAGGGCACTTGCAAACCTCGCGGTTGCAGCCAGCAGGTGCTGACAGATACGTTTTTGAAACCGGCTGGCGGCGCCCTTGAGCTTCCTACGGTTCTGACCATACCCGTTCTCAGGGAGGTGGCTGTGGAGCCCAGGATAGGCCACGCCAAAATGCACCTCCGTGGCACAGTGATCATTTGGCGTGACGGTGACCTCAAGCAGGCGGCCAACACAAGAGGGACCCTCGGGCTCTTCTTTGTGTCTCCCTGAAAGCGAGACATCCATCTCTCTCGCGGGTGAAAGGCGCACTCCCTGCATCTGCACCTGGAGTTAGGAGGACGCTCCGATCCCCAAAGTAGGGAATTCATTGGGGCCGAGAAGCCTAGGGAGACAGACACTGTGACTTCTTTCAGGGACCCCCCCCAAGCCCAAACTCTGTTTAGATTCTTCCTTCCCTCAGGGCGCACCCGAAAGCTAAGTCTCTCGGTCTGATCCCTGTCTCACACATGTACTGTCCCTTGGTCTACACAGTCGAAAAGCTGCCCGCCTCAGCCACTTCTCACGGCTAGAAGGTAAAACAACAACAACAACAACAAACGAACACGTGTTCCCGCTCCCGCTTCCTCTATCCGCCTTGAGTCCATGTTAGGATGAGTCCAGCCACGAGGACTCAAGAGGGGCAGAGGGGGAGATTTCCCCCTCCCCCAAACAGGAAGGGGTCTGGAACTCTCTTCCCAGTGGCCACCCAGCTCAACTCTGGGTGCCTGAACCCTAGTTTGCCTCCTTTCGAGTTTTAAATGCTCTTCCCTGGGTTAGAATCACAAGGAGAGATGCTCACGCATGTATGTCTTCCAAGTTTTACGTGACATGGGGCAGCCCTCCTAAGAAAGCAAAGAAAGACTCAGAGAAGTGGCAACACCTACAATCTCTTCGGTTCTGCTGAGGAGAGGGAGGAAATCTGGGAAAGTAACTATACTATGGCCCGGGCTGGCGGGCGCCGGGGTGGGGGGGGTGTTAAGGGAGCTAAAGGAGGATGAGATTTCTTAGAAACTCATTCTTAGGCACAGAAACATTGGATGGATGCGGGACCCCACCTCTTCTTTTCCCTTGTGTTGGGAAGATCATTTGGCTCCTGCCAGCTGGGGTTTCATGCCCCCACGAATCATCAGGCGAGTGCTCCGGAGAAAAGAGCGAGAGCACAGGTCAGGAGAACATGGAGAAGATGGCTGCCGGATGCCCGGGGCCACACGGATGTCTTCGGGGGCACAGGCACGTCCACGATCTGTGGACCATGTCTACGGCAGATTGGGTGTGTAGGTCATTTTGAACAGGCTCCCATCCACCTGCCCTCATTGGGGTCCTGTCTCCAGCTCCCCTGAGCGGTGCCGTCACGGCCAGGTGAAGACAGGGCTCCTCCAGGGGCGGGCCCGTGCCAGAGAAAGGGAGACGGCAGTGAAGTCCTCGAGCTTCGGGTACTTCTACCAGAGTGACTCTCCTTCATCAAGTCCCCGGCAGGTGGAGGGACACGTCTTTCTGACACGGTGGGGCCAGGGGAGGCTTAGAAAAAGGCTTCTGACAACCGCACCATCAAGTATGAGCTCTCCGTTTCCTTGACGGAAGAGTCCCCCACTCTCCCAAGTGGTAGAGCTAGGAACGGGCCCCTCGGGTCCCATCTTACACGTGAGAATGACATGCTGACTTTACCCCTCTTCAAGGCGGAGTTTGTAAAAGGTCAGCCCTGGAGGAAGGACCCAGCTTGTCAGTCCTCTCATGCTATCATCCAAGCCGAGGAGAGCCGTGCCAGGCCTCCACGGAAGGAATACGGCGGTCGGCTGCCTTTGGAGAAGATGGCTCTGTGAGCAGCAGCGTGGAAACCAACCGAGAAGCAGGGGCCACTCTAGAGGCCAGCAGGGTCCTTAGGGGCCCAGCCAGGCCAGGCCAGGCCAGGATGGAGAGAGGGGATGGAGCCGGACCTTTGAGGCCCTAGCCTCCACAGCACCTGGGATTCTGCTGGGATTCTTGAGAAACTCGCTCCACATTCTAGAAGGGCCTGCGTGTCACAAAGATACGAAGCCATACTTTCCTTAAAGAGCACCTGCCCTCAGGAAGTGGCACTCAGCACGCTCGCTGGTGATGGGCCAGACACACCCATAGACACTCAGGTTCCAGGGAAAAGCTTTGCTCAGCTCTTTCTCCCCTTGCGTCCTCAAAACACAAAGCCATCGCTTCCGGATACCAGGGAAGCTCTCAGGTAGGTTTGTGCTGGGGCGGGCGCCAACTAGAACTGTGAAGAGGGGAGATCGGAGCCGCAGAAGCTCTGGGGCCCCGAGGAAAGACGCCGCCGCCGATCCACCTCTCGCACCTTCCTCTCAGCGGGAGGGCCAGGGACTCTCCCCCCGCACAGGATCCTGGCCACACACGAGGGAGGGCCCACACCCACTGTCCTGCTCCTCTTTGCCTGGGGTGGGTTCAGAGACACTGGACTCGGCTCATCCCTCTCCACAGCGGCGCGTCCCTCTCCACAGCCGTGCACGGCAGGCAGCAGAGCAGAAGAACAAGAGCTGGCATCGTCCACCGTTCCCAGAGCTGCTCCATTCCCGTCCACGCGCATCCGGATGGGGCGCACAGACAGGGCGCCCGTCCTGAGGTCACCGTGTCGCTCCAGGTGCGGACTCCCGAGATGGTGACATCTCGGTCGAGGAGACCGTCCCCTGTGAGACCACAGGCTTGGCAGTATTGCCGAGAGCATGCTTCGTGGGCCATCTGCAATTCCATGTCACCGGAAACATACCGTGTCAAACTTGTGCTCGGCCTCCAAGTCAAAGGGCTGCCTGAGGACTTTGACCGACAATTCCAGTTGCTCCTGGCCTAAGAGACACAACTTCTCCCAAGAAAACAAACCGTAACACAATGTAAAGTCTGACCTACCTCCAGACGCGTGTTTGACGTGGCACGGCCATGTCCGGAGGCTCATGTGACTTCCATGCGGGGGCAGCCTGGGAACCGCCTTTCTGAGTCTCCCCCTCCCCGTGCGACCCCAGGGTAGGGCTGGTGCGAAGAGAACGCTGGATGGGATGTAGGCATTGGAAGTGAAGCCACAGCCAAGGCTCTCTGCAGGCTGTCGCCATCCCACACGGTGACAGGTGGGCACAGAGGTGCAGGGTGGAAGGCTGTCCATCCACACATACACACACACACACACACACACCCACCCACCCCCGCCGCCCTGCGTCTGGCTAGTGTTCCCAGCTGGTGCCCCCTGGACGACAGTGGCCCAGGCCACTCCTGGCTGCCTGGCCGCAGATCCACCGAGGGACAGCTGTGCCTTCCCCCGAGTCTCTCCATGTCTCCCCTGTGGCCCCGCACATCGGTGGCTACCTTTCCCTGTGGGCGCTGACAGCTCCATCGGCACTGCCACCTCCGCCACTGCCACCGGGCACTCAGAGGACTGAGAGCCACAGCCTTCCCTCCCCTCCCCTCCTCCGCAGCCCAGCCCAGCCCTGCCCTGCCCAGCTGCTCCCAGGCCTCTGGAAGGTCCAGTTCCTAGAACGAGGTCTTCATTCCTGTGACTCCCACGGTGTCTCTGCTTCCATGACACAGACCGGCTATGTTGTCCCGACAGTAGGACACACACAGAAACCCTGTGCGAAAATCATGAGGCTGACAGCATCATTCGTCATCTGAGACAGAAAATCAATACAGATATCGTATTAAATACACATAATTATACGTAGGGGTGTGTGTGTGTGTGTGTGTGTGTGTGTGTGTGTGTGTCTGTCTGTCTGTCTGTCTGTCTGTCTGTATCTCACTGCAGTATTCACACAAGCATTGCCAGCCAAGCAGAACCTCAGGTCTCTGTGATAATTGTCCCTGGGGATGTTCTGCCGACTGTCACGCAGAGACCGTCGTTGTACGGAGACACAGGTAAAGACGTGTGTTTGTCAAGACAGGAGAACACAGAAAACACATCCTGTTTCACAGGGATGAACTAGTGTCATGATGCCAACCTGGGGACACGGGCGCCCGTTCATGCTCCTGGCCAGGCCCTGCAAGCATTAGGGGACCATCGCTTCTGTCCTTGTATGGGCCGCTCACTGCACCGAGTTCTTAGTCACCTCACGTAGCCCTCACCGCAAATCCACACCTTGAACGTGGTCCTCCTTCCTCATCGCCACCGCCACCACGTTCCTCCTGGTCTCTTTAAACGCGCACGCGTCCCTGGTGGGTGGGGTAAGGAGCCAGCTCCCCCCACCCCACCCCACTCCGGTGCCTGCCTGCCTGCCTGCCTGCCTGCCTGCCTGCCTGCCTGCGTGCGTGCGTAGAGTAGAAGCAGGGAATGTTCTGTCGTTCCCCCTTCCCAACCCGCGAACGAAGGAAACCTTCGTGTATCTTTCTATACTTTATGTGCTGTCGCCTACATGTGTTCCCCCATTTTTCTTTATCCACAAGAGCTCCCTGCAGTCCCCACTCTCTGTATGAACGGCATTCACACACGTCCAAAGTGAATTTATTTCAGCTTCTATCGGGTGGCATATCCAGATAGATCCTTTAGGTCAGGAAGCACAGAAACACAGCCAAGTCGAGTGAGTGCTGAACCAGAGTCATTTAGGAATCCTATGAGGTGACCAGTGTGGAAGGAGCATGTGTTCCAAGGCACTTCTTTTGATGTCTTAGGTTTACCTAGCCAGCAATGCAGATCCCATGAAAGTGGGCAGAGATCTTTTCTCCATAGGCTCTCCTGTTACAGAACGCAAGTGTGTTCCCGTGCCCACGGACGACACACAGTGAGGCCAAACAAGGGGACACGTCAGAGTTTGGGGCAGGGGAAGGTTTCTAGCATGGCCGAGCAAGGGGAGGGTGGGAATCTTTCTTTTCCAGAAAAGTTAGAACTTCTCTCAAGTTGCATGGGCCCAGAAAATGCTTTCTCCTCTTCGATCATCAGTCAAGGAAAGGTAGCACCTGGTTTTTCACGAGGAGATTTTCTTCCTAATTCCAGTTATCTTATAAAATAAAGAAGAAAAATTATGTTAATGTTTCACATAAGCGTCCAGGACTATTTCACTTCCATGATTTGAAGAAATGTTATTTTCTCTCCAACTGACACTGTCCTTGAAGGACCAAGCTAAACTTCTAAGGAGCCAAATTCCAAATAATTTTGAGACTAGGAAATACAAAGTGTAGTGTCATAGATTGATTGATGGATCCATTGATTTCATCAGACAGCAGTCATCACTTCTAAGATTATTCGAACACCACTAACGTTTGGGTAACAAAGTTGAGATGTCTGCGCTCGAGCACGTGCGCGCGCGCGCGCGCGCGCGCGCTGTGTGTGTGTGTGTGTGTGTGTGTGTGTGTGTGTGTGTGTGTGTGACTCATAAGGGGATGTTTTCCATAGCTGTGCACTATGGCACTGCAGGATCTCTGGTTGCTGAGTACCCAGAGGTGGAAGCCCCGATACAGAGCTTGGACTGTGAAGTTATGCATGGGTTCTCAATGGTGTGTGTGGGGTCGGCCCCCCTAATCCCCCATGTTGGTTGTTCAACGGTCAACTCTAATATATAGATCAGAGAGGATATCATCCATGTGCTTCATATGAATAACTTTCCCAAATAATCTTTATCTTTTTCAAAGGAAGACATCCTGTAATCCATTTCATAAGATGCTATTGGGAACCTACTCCCCCAGCATGTGAATTATCCCTACAGAGCACAAGATCCCTGAGAAGGAGGAGCCCTGGACGCTGAGACACCAGGAAAGTAGGCTTTTAGATGATATTTTCTGCTTCTCATGAGATGGTGTCTACTGATCCTATTCAAGTGTGTAAAATGAGAGCCCCCTGGCAAGGATCAGCAGAAGGTCTTTGCTGCTGGGCCCTGGGCTCTTCCTTTCAGTGGGGAGGCCAAGAGCCTCAAGAAGGAAGGAAGGAAGGAAGGAAGGAAGGAAGGAAGGAAGGAAGGAAGGAAGGTAGGTGGGAGGGAGGGAGGGAGGGAGGGAGGGAGGGGAGGGTTTGCCCGGTGCCATCAGGCCCGTGTGTCACCCTAAAGAGAAGGGCAGCCATCGCCACTGCTGGAATCATGTCCCCATTTCCTGGGCAGGACATTCAAGAAGGCCTCCTCCTGTGTGTTTCGTGCATCACCTCGACGGTGCCCCCAGGAATAGTCACCGGAGGGAACTGTGCAGCTGAGCCAACCTGCCTGGGAACACGGCCTCCTTCCTTTAAGAAGTGGAAAACTCGCCCAGTGCTCTCTCTGTTGTTGTTTTTCCGGTCCTTATCCTTGTCCTTGTCGTCGTCGTCGTGGTCGTCGTCATCGTTACTGTTGTTAACAAGTGAATGAGAGTGAGTCAGAAAGAGAAAAACAAATATTGTATATTCACACATATATGTGGACTGCAGAAAAATGGTACACATCAACTGGTGTGCAAGGCAGAAAGAGAGACACAGATGTAGAGCACAAACATATGGACACCAAGTGGGGAAAGCGGGGAGGGTTGGGGGGGAATGAATTGGAAGATTGGGGTACCAAATTGTACACTCTAAATATATACAGTTTATTGTAAAACATGAAAAGAAAAAAAGTTAAGAAAAAGTGAATGATGCCTCCGTCTAGAGGAATACTTGGCAGTTATTATGTTCAGGACCATTTCTTTTTCTGCCATTGATGGAAAACTCCTTGGATCCCGTTAGCATTTATGGATTCAAGGAGTGCAGTTCTTCATAGGTTCTGTCACGTCGTTAGGAGGGGAATCCTCATCAAGTTGCTTCAACCAGGACTATGTGTCCTTCAGATGCGGAGATGGAAATGAATGGTGCTCTGCGGGGCGGTGGGGGGGCGGGGGCGCGATGATAGGCACCCAGGACTCCTTCCCCCAGGCCTCCTTTTGTTCCCTCACTGCTTCCTGGAGAAGGGACACCCCCCCCCCCCACGCACACACCGTCTAGGTGTGCTATTTGCTGTCCATAATTTCCCGTGCCCTTTGGGCATGGCTGATAGAGACGGACATGAAGCAGCAGGACGGCAAGCTGGCACCTGGGCCTAGGGAAGTTTCACAAGTGAAATATCAGAACTGGAGCTGGGACAGACATGCCTCCCCTTCCCGGGGCCGGGGGGGGGGGGGTGCGGAAGCTGGGCTGGGGGAGCTGGAGACGAGGGGCACAGAGAGAGGCAGGGAAGGGAGGCCCCACGTGGGCCTGGGAGAGACGGGGATGGGGAGGGCGGGGCGGTGGGGGGCAGGGGGCCACTGCTGACCGGCCTGGGTTCGGGTTCCCTGTCCCCCGTCCTGCTGAGAACGTGCCTTTGCTTCCTGCCCTCAGGTGTGCGAGAGGAGCACGTTTCTTTTCAATAAAGACCAATACATCATGTCACACTATGTTTGGTTTTGCTTGTTCATGTTCCAGACGAGGCCAACGAACTCTCCCAGGGGAGGTGTGGGTACAAAGGATCTGACAGGATGGGAGGGTGCGGGTCTGCGCATGGGCCAAGAAATCCAGAAAATCTGTCGTAGCTGAGACTCAGGCCTTTTTCAGAAATAGGCCAAGAGAGTTCAGCTTTGACCATTCCCTGCCAAGCAGTCATCACAGGTGCTTCCTGGAAGGGATTGAGTTGCAGAAACCAGCGTGGCCCGCAGCCCTCAGGCCTCAGCCCGGCAGGCAGGCAGGCAGGCAGCGGCTATTGTCTGTTGGTCCCGCCCCCGCCCCCGCCCCCGCCCCCGCCCCCGCCCGCTTCTCCACCGCTCGCTCCTTCCCAAGTCGCCAGGGCTGATAGTTGCCGGGAGAGGGGGAGGGGAAGTCCGGACGCTTCATTCCGCAGGGCCTTGTTCAATCGCTTCATTCAAATGCAGAATGCTCTCCGGTCAGATCGGGAGCCTTTGACTTTGCCTCGAGCTCCCCTTTATCGAACGGCTTTTTTTTTTCCTTCCCCAATTTCCCCACCCTTAGGCTGCCCCCTCCAAACTGCAGGGAGGGAGGGAGGGAGGGAGGGAGGGAGGGAGGGAGGGATGGGTGAAGGTTGTGTGAGAACTTCTCCTTGTCTCAGGCAAATAGGAGTCCCCTCTTTTTCCTAACCCAGGAAACCCCACTAAACCATTTGAGAATCACGGACATGCGTGGAAGCAAACGTCTTAACTTGAGATCGTGCTCTGCTGTGGGAGGACAGAAAGGAGGGCCAGAATGTCCGGTCTTGTGCTGTCCAGTTCTTAAGCGACTTGAATTCAAGGAGACACATTTTGGGGCGGCCTACTCTGAACATATTGAAAGCTGACCTGGTGACTGTGTGTGTGTGTGTGTGTGTGTGTGTGTGTGTGTGTGTGTGTGTGTGTGTGTGTGTGTGTGAGAGAGGGAGAGGGAGATGGAGGGAGGGAGGGAGGCGGGGAGGGAGGGAAAGGGAGAAAATAGGTTAGTAGAGGCCTCCATTTCATGGAAACTGTTTCTGAGTTCTGAGAACAGGTCGGTTCTGTGAAACAGTTATCATATCTCCTCTCAGGAGGCAGTGATGTTGATGGGCTCCCAAAAACTAGGCCTGTGGTGCAAGCAATCAGGTTATTTCCTAAGAGGCACTTGTATGGAAACCAAAGGAAGACAAAGGTCCATCACTGGAGCCGATTATAAACCAGTGGGGGGGGGGGGGGAGCGTGTGGGGGGCGGTGTCAGTGAAGAAGATTTGTAGATGTTAGGGTGGAAGCAACTTTAGCAGTTTGAAATGGCTGTGATGATGTCGGGTGTTTGGTTCGACTTTCAGAGTGGCTCTCACAGAAACAGGCACCAGGATGGTTTCCACAGGAGCTGTGGTGGCCATGTCTCTAAAGTTTTCACCAAGTCCTCCAGCTTCGGTCTGTAGGGCTTCAGGCAAAGGGCCGTTTTCGTTGTCAGTGATGCCAAGTCAAAAGGGTGGGCGAAAGTGGGAAACATTCATGGAGAGAGTTGTAGCCAGATATTGGGGGCAACTTGAAAGACTTCAGGATCCAGTCCGGTTTTCAGGTGAAAAGCAACACCCTAAGGAAAATGAATAGCACCAGAATCTCATATCCACAAGTGTGTATTCCCGTTTTATGGAAACGTAACGTGGGCCTCTAAGGAACGCGTGCAAGTGACTCTCTTGCCAAAGAAATAAGGAGCCTCACGGAGAGTTTCTGAATTCTGGACGGAGCAGGTAGGGAGAAAAAGAGAAGTGATTCCATTTTGCTGACAAGGGTACAAGTCACCAAATGGATGTCCAACTTTTAAAATAAATTGGGTTTTGTTTGTTTTCATTTTCCCTTGTAGCTGGAAAAGAAAAGATTTCACAATCCGTCCTGTTCTCTCTCTCTCTCTCTCACTCAGGTTAGGAGATTCTTTTCTGTTTGAAATAATGGAAGCATTTATAATGTCGTGCAGTTTCAGGTGTACAGCACAGTGATTTAGATAGAAAGATAGGTAGATAGATAGATAGATATAGATTCTGTTTCAGATTTTTTTTCTCTTATAGGTTATTACAAAGTATTGAGTATAGTTTCCTGTGCCAAGTCGTAAGAGCTTGTTGATTATCCACTTTACGTATAGGAATGTGTATATGTTCATCCCAAGCTCCTAAGGTATCCGCACCCTGGCCCCCCCCCCCCCCGCCCCCAGCGGCTTCCCCAATCAGTCCTATTGTAGACAAGTAGTCATACACACACTATCATCCTAGTCCTCAGTTCATTCAGCCCCACGTAGGTCACTCGTTCTTCTCGGAGTCCAGTTTTCCCATCGGCCCTGTCAATCTTGCCTGATGATTGAGCGTGACTGGAAAAGTGATGGTCCCAAGAAGTTTGCAAGAGCTTTTGTGAAGGCTCATAGGACTTGCCCAGCGAAGTGGGTGCCTTGATCACTGCAGGCTGTGGAAGGTATACCCAAAGTGGCAAACACAATTTTTTTTTAACCGTCTCTATGCCATGGTGAGGACAGAAGGCTTGCAGCAAGGGAAGGCTTCAACCCACATGGAAACCATACTCACCGTCACAGGAACGTTTGGATGACCCTTACTACGTGCCAGTGGAGTGAAGTCCAGTGGCCGGGGCTCAGGGGTTCCTGAGAGAGGAGGTCTGACGCCTCTGGGGACAAAGAGAATTGTTTTCCCCCAGGGTGACAAGCATGACAGGTCAGCCATTGCAGGTAACCTGTAGAAATCTTCCCA